>NC_030812.1:100966853-100989907 GCF_001704415.2 Capra hircus | reverse complement strand
ACTGAGTCAGGGACGCTATCCAACCATCTCAACCTCTGTCATGCCCTTCTCCTCCTGCTTTCAATCTTTCCCAGCATAAAGGTCTTTTCTAATGAGCCAGCTCTTTGAATCAGGTGGCCAAGTATTGGAGCTTTAGCTTTAGCATCTGTCCTTCTAATGAATAATCAGGAGTGATTTCCTTTAGGATTGATGGGTTTGATCTCCTTGCAGTCCAGGGACTCTCAAGAGATTTCTCCAACACAGAGCTCAAAAGCATCAATTCTTCATCATTCAGCCTTGCTTATGGTCCAACTCTCACATTCATACATGACTACTGGAAAAACCGTGGCTTTGACTATATGGACCTTCATTGACAAAGTAATGTCTCTGCTTTTTAATATGCTGTCTAGGTTGGTCATAGCTTTTCTTGCAAGGAGCAAGTGTCTTTTAATTTCGTGGCTACAGTCATCATCTGCAGTAATTTTTGGAGCCAAGAAAATAAACTCTACTGCTGGTTCCATTGTTTTTCCCATCTATTTGCCATAAAGTGATGGGACCAAATGTGATGTATGGCAAAACCATAATCTTCATTTTTTAAATGTTGAGTTTTAAGCCGGCTTTTTCACTCTCCTCTGTCACCTTCATCAAGACGCTCTTTAGTTCTCTTCACATTCTGCCATAAATGTGGTGTCATCTGCACATCTGAGGTTATTGATATTTCTCCTGGAAATCTTGATTCCAGCTTGTGCTTCACCCAGCCTGTCATTTCTCATGACGTACTCTGCATATAAGTTAAATAAGCAGGGTGACAATATATGGCCTTGGTGCACTCCTTTCCCAGTTTGGAACCAGTCCATTGTTCCATATCCTGTGGTCACTGCTGAGTTTTCCATATTTGCTGGCATATTGAATGCAGCATTTTCACAGCATCATGTTTTAGGATTTGAAATAGCTCAGCTAGAATTCCATCTAGCTTTGTTGGTATTGATGCTTCCTAAAGCCATTTGACTTTGTACTCCAAGATGTCTAGCTCAAGTGAGTAATTATCTGAGTTATTAAGATTATCTGGATCATTAAGATTTTTTGTGTAGTTCTTTCTGTGTATTCTTGCCACTCTTCTTAATATCTCTTCCCTGTTAGGTCCATACTCTTTCTGTCCTATATTGTGCCCATCTTTGCAGGAAATGTTCCCTTGGTAGCTCTAATTTTCTTGAAGAGATCTCTAGTCTTTCCCATTCCTGTTGTTTTCCTCTATTTCTTTGCATTCTTCACTTAGCATGGCTTTCTTATCTCTCCTTTAATATACCTTGGACCTCTGCATTCAGATGGGTATATCTTTCCTTTTCTCCTTTGCCTTTTCACTTCTATTCTTTTCTTCAGCTATTTGTAAGGCCTCCTGAGACAGCCATTTTGCCTTTTTGCATTTCTTTTACTTGGGGATGGTTTTGATCACCACCTCCTGTACAACGTCATGAACTTCTGTCCATAGTCCTTCAGGCACTCTATCAGATCTAATCTCTTGAATCTATTTGTTGAACGGGGGGATGATTTGAGAGAATACCATTAAAACATATACATTACCTTATGCAAAACAGATAGACATTGAGAGTCTGATGTATAATGCAGGGCTCCCAAAGCTAGGTGATCTGTGACAATCTGGAAGGGATGGGGGGGGGGAGCAGGAGGAAGGTGGGAGGAGGGTACAGGATGGAGGGGACAAATGGATGCATATGGCCGATCTATACTGATGTATGCCAAAAACCGTCACAATACTATAAAGTATTATCCTCCAATTATAATAAATAAATTTTTAAAAGAGAAATTACATTTTAAAGCCAGTTTTCCCTTCAACCTCTGCTCTTGGGGACACTTCACTCCAGGAGCATCCTAAGTACCAGTAGCCCTTCCCTCTCTTACCTGAGCAGATCACAGAGGCCATGTTGCCATGAGAACAGTCAGGACCACCCAGAGCAGTCACAGGGCAACTCCAAAGGAAGGACTCAGCCCCTGAGCAGTGAAATTGGACTGTTGAAGATCTGATCACCTTCTTCCACCAAGTGTGGTCCTCTGGGGTGGAGATGGCGACTCCACAGCCGAGCTGACGACAGACAACATTGGCATTGGCCAGACTCCAGTGGGAGGCACAGAGCACTCTCCATCGTCCAGAAATGTTCATCTCCACCTGCCCCTCACACTGAGAGGAGCCGTTTGTCATGAGCCAGACTTCTGAGTATGCTGGATACGAGATAACAGAATTTCAGAAACATCTCATGATTTCTCACCTGAACAGGAGTATGCAAGGAGGTTAGTCCTGACCTACATCTCACCTGAACAGACAAGCCTGAACAGCTCCACTGTGGTGACAAGATCCCCCTGGACAGGGCAGTCTGGGACAGGACCAGAGCTTAGGCTCCTCCCCCTCACACCTGAACTCTTCAGCCCAGACCTGGCCATCTGACTCTCTGAAGGCACATGTCCCAGACAGACACACTTTGCCTGCCCCTCAGCTCTGCACAGATGACTTGGGGCAGTGGGGAGTGCGAAGCGTCCCGTCAGACACCGGGATCCAGGCTTCTCCAGAATACACTTCTACTCGCCCTGAGCAGGGTCCATCCTTTCCAACCAGATGCACAAATCCTGAGAGGAACAAATAAATAAACCCACTGCATGTTCATGATCCTGGCTTGGCAACTGGAAACATGTCACAGGCAATGGTGTGAAAGCTTTTATTTTCCAGGACTGAGGCATGAAGAGACAATTTGACAGTGTCAGAATTGCATTTTCATGAGTGAGTTTCAGAAGAGAAATCCAGAAGGCATTTGCAGAGTCAGTTTGGAATGGCTGAATTCCAAAAAACTTATATTTTGATGTTGGTTAGGATGTGAATTCCTCATTTAAGGGCCTGGAAACTATAGGGACCAAGGAAACTGCTCTGCAATGGGGCATCGGACTTGGGTGCAGAACTGAACTAACCCAGAGTGAAATAGTTCCTTGGGATTCAAGAGGTTAGAGAACTAAGATCCAGACAAGGTTAGAAGGCCATCCTGAAATTTCTGGGGCTAAAAGTCCAGCCAGATTTTTCTCAGAAGTCCAATATTCAAGTCACTGATACAAGGGAAATCAATTGAGAAATCTGAGTGCAAGTAAGTCTATAAACAAACTTATGGCTCATGGAAGGATATTATAACAAGTCTAATTTTTATGAGTCTCATATATTTCTCATAATCTCTGATGGTGAAAAATTCCAAGAATTTCTTAGCCAACTTGAATTATAAAAAGAAATTGTCCACAGATGAGTTTGAATATGAAGAAAGGCCAGAGTCATAGGAGAAAGGGTTGGTCCTAGCCATCTATCAAGAAAGCCTAGGATTTGCCAATGAACCTGGGAGAGAATGAGTTCTCAGTGGGACTATCCAAGATGACTAACTGTGTTGATTACTTCATATTACTGGTTTTCTTCCAACACATGAGAATCTTAGCAGATGCTATGGAGTGAAGGCAATTTAATGTGTTTAAATTCTATCTATATGCTAAATGGAGCTTCCCAGGTGGCACTAGTGGTAAAGAACCCTGCCTGCCAATGCATAAGTTCAATCCCTGGGAGGAGGGCATAGCAACCCACTCCAGTATTCTGTCCTGGAGAATCCCACGGATGAGGGAGCCTGATGGGCTACAGTTCACAGAGTCGCAAAGAGTCAGGCATGACTGAAGAGACCTAGCATGCGCTCATATGCCAACTGCAAACTACTTCCTATTTCTTGAGAAACAGTCATCATGCTGTTTAAAAAAAAGAGAGGAGGAGAAGAAGAGAAGACAGAGCAAACAGCCACACATAATTTACAGATTTCTAGCCTTACAAAAGCCTCAATATGGATGAAAGGAAGGATTTGGGGAAAATATCTGTCCAGCAAGTTTTTAACACATTTTACCCCTGTGCCCCTTGCATCTGCAACCTAACCTGATTCCCTTTCCCATTTCTCCCACTGCAGACAGAGAAAACAATCCTAAGAGCTACAAACGGATGGAAAAGAGACTCTGAAAGGGAAGAACTTCTGTAGGAGTGGAGTGTGGCTGGGATGAGGGGCAGGTTAAACCTGGGAGTGGATGGGTCTGAAACTGAAAGAGGGAGACTAAGGGAAGAGACTCACGACATGATTTGACCTTCAGGGACCATATTTTGGATAGAGGAAAGGTAACCTAATGAAAAAAAATAAAACTCTCACTATAAAGAACAATTTTTAAATACATTTGCCTGATTTCTGACTGTGCTTATAATTATTTAGGTACACAGGTGGAATCCTTTCTGGTAAAGGACTCTGATTTCATAAGTATGAGAACATTGAAGGTTTCAGAAATAATATTTCAACAGAATAAAAATCTGCTGTAGAGAACAGGAGAGAACAGAAAATACACTATAGAAATTAATGAATCGAAGGACCAGCTTGACCACTTATCCAAGAGGGAATGGCGAGAGCCAGGATGATCTGTTAGCCTTTTGTTACTTACCCACGTTCAACTCCCCAGTCCAGGTTAGGACATCTGGTGTGGTCTGGCTGGGAGTTTGGTCATAGGATACACATTCTAATTAAAACATTTTTTACTTAACAGGATTGTTAGTTTCTATATCAATCCCATGAGGTTACAAATTTAAAAAGAACAAGAAAGAAATATTTCTTGTACGCTGTTTCATATACCAAGATACATGCTAAACACTCAAATATATGCTGAATAATCAATAAAGTCTTATACACATCAGGATAGATACTTCTGAGACATATTATTATTTCTTTTTTATTTTCTACTTGATTTTAAATTTTATATGAAAGGATATGTGTGTGAAAATTGTAAAAATATTTGTGCAATAGGAGGCTGGTGTGAGTGGATAAATGTATTAAATATAATAAAAGATACATCTTTGTCTGATCTCTTGCTGTACAGACCTCCTGTATCCTTGGACACACGTAGCATCCTCCACACCACGCCTGGACCCGCAGTGATGCTCAGAGAACCCCATAAGGCCTTTGACATCTCCCATTGCCCTTCTTTTTCCTCTTAGCTACTATAAGTCTCCTCCTCCTTCTTCAAAAATTACAGGTGCCCTCTTACTCCTATTCCTATCAAACAAGCCCCCAAACACAATTCTCTTATATCACTGAAGACATTAGGTATAAAATATAATTTCTTACCATAAAACGTAGAAATTGATATTTTATTGCCTATATCTTTGACTTGTCCAGTATGTGGCTAAGTGTTCCTCCAAAATTTTGGTTTATACAGAGGTTTTAAAGGAAAAAAAAAGAACAGACAATCCTTTCTAGTAACAATGAAAGGAGAACCCAGACTCAGAACATTTCATCCAACAACTCTATTGTCCTACCAGTCAAAGAGCTATGAACGTAAAGCTAAATTTTCAAAGGGGACTTGCAATTTGGCACAAATCCATAAGTTCCTCTCTGATTTGTTTGATGATGTCTCCTGTGCCTCCACTCCTACTAACCTAGCACAAAAAAGTGTCTCACACCATATATTCAGAAAGGACTCCATCCTGGAAGGTACATCCTCATTCTAGCCTTTTCCTCCCATGGGCTCACTGTGCAAAGCAGGTGCATGTGGTGATTTGCAAATGTTTAACTCTTCCAAAAGTAAATTATATAAAAAATGAATATCAATTTTTATTGGGATATAGATTAAGCTATATCAGGTAAGATCACTGGAGAATAAATAGCAGAGACTTGTAAGAGGAAAGTAGCAATAAATGAAGCCCATCAGGAAATCAGTCCTGAATATTCATTGGAAGGGACTGATGCTGAAGCTGAAGCTCCAATACTTTGGCCACCTGATGTGAAGAACTGGCTCCTTTGAAAAGACCCTGATTTTAGGAAAGATTGAATGCAGGAGAAGAAGGGGAAGACAGAGGATGAGATGGTTGAATGGCATCACCGACTCAGATAGACATGAGTTTGGAGTAAGCTTCGGCAGTTGGTGATGGAGAGGGAAGCCTGGCATGCTGCAGTCCATGGGGTAGCGAAGAGTCGGACACCACTGAGCGACTGAACTGAACTGATCACTCAGAGATACTTTATGCCTTCAAGGAGGATATCTCAGACATCTCTAGCTTACACATCTATTGCTCTGGTGATCAGACACCAGCTTCCTTGGAGCTTTCTGTCCTTTCAGTCCGTGGGCAACTTCACTGATCATACCTGAGCAGATAACTCCTTGCATCCTCGTCATGACTGCAGTGTTGCCACCAGCCCCGGGAAGGGCACTGCCACACGTGGGACTCCATTCTTCCACAATACACGTGGTCCAGCCAGATGGGTCCTGATCCCGCCCCAAAGGGAGCAGACTCCACGGCACTGAGGGCTTCTCCACAGCCCAGCTGCCTGCACACCACACTGGGCATCGTCCAGGTCCCAGCTGTCATCACAGATGGTGCCCCAGGAGCCCTGGTCAAGGATCTCCACTTCTCCTGGCGACAGGGCCCGGCCCTGATCCACCAGGCGGAGCTGTCTGCTGTCTGAGGAGAGAGAAATGCGACAATGGGGTGCTGATCAGCAGATGAGAAAGATCTTCTGTCCTGTGGGACCCTCACCCCGAGCTAGTTGAGGAGCTCTCCTCAGAAGCTGATGCTGCGGAGTCATTGCCCTGTGGAACATTTGGATCTGGTTTCTTTATAGAAGTGATAAGAGCAGAACAAGGATGAAAATGGACAAAAACAGGCAAATATTACTTTACTAAGTAGTCTGAGACAGATGGTGTTACAAGGTCCTATCAGAGTTAACATTCTGATTTGTAGAGCTCTGCAAAGAATCTGAGAAAGATTTACAGGAAATGTTGGTCTCTCTACCCTGAGCAGGTTAAATGAGTTCAGAGTCTCAGGATTAGGCTGGTAGCTGGACGTATTCTTTATAAGCTACACACTCTTGGTCATTGACTTTAGAGTCAGGCAGTGGCCTCATCAGAAGCCTCGCGGAGCAGCCATGAATCCTCTATCATTAAAATCGTTCTCCTTGGTGTAGTTCATGAGAACTGAAAAACAAATGGTCTGTGAGACACCATGGTTTACCGCCAGCATAGTCCACTTATGATTCTAAGCTTTCAAACTCCAGATCTGGATACTTAGTTTCAAAAAATATAATCTCTTTGAGTAGATTAAACAACCCTGCATGAGAGATGATGTCAGAAGACATTGAATGACATTGGCCAGACTCTACTGGGAATCACAGAATGTAGCTTCTTCTCCCAATGCATTCTCTCCTTGGACTTTGTGTCAGGAATTGCTATTATCTAAAATTTGGAGTTGTTTGTTCTCTAGGGGAAAATATGTGTTTCTAACTCACAGAGGAAAAAATATGTTACATTCCTGTTTTGAAAGCCTTTGAACAAGCAATATTGACAGACACACTGCATTATTCTCTCCTTTGATACATAACCAGTCATGGAAAGAAAGGTTAAATGATGTCTATCACTGTTGTAGTTTAAGTAAGCGATAAAGTAGAGAATAAAACCTCAAATTCTGTACTTCCATGAAGAATGGAAGAGAAAGCAGGCCAATGGTGTTGTTAGACACAACTTCAAATGCCTGGAAATTTTCTTTAAGTAAAGGTATCATTGGAAAAGACTCTGATGCTGGGAGGGATTGGGGCAGGAGGAGAAGGGGACGAGAGAGGATGAGATGTCTGGATGGCATCACCGACTCGATGGATGTGAGTCTGAGTGAACTCTGGAAGTTGGTGATGAGCAGGGAGGCCTGGCTTGCTGGCATTTCATGGGGTCACAAAGTGTCGGATACGACTGAGCGACTGAACTGAACTGGAGGGTATCAGACAATTGTGGACGCAACATGGACTAAATATGCTAAAATTCTAAAGAGTGGAGATTGTGTAGTATATTTCAATGTTAGCCAAGGATCTACAGCTTCTTTTTCTCTGGAGGAATTTCCCAATTTTGGTGCCTGGGTTAATGGCTCAGAATCCAGGGCTCAGAGCAACAGAGGACTCCTATTTGGACAGAGAAGCCAGCATAATTTGGGGTTACCTGGTGGTAAGACAGAGTTGGAGACCTGAAAGCCTCTCTCACACAGCAGACTCTTCCCTCGAAATGTGTGCTCATTACACAGCCATGAAGCTGGCAGGGAGCCAGAGATCCATGCCAACAGTCTGGGAGAGCAGAGCGGCGACTCCTGCCCTCTCTTGGGCGCTGAGCTACCAGAGTATCCCGGTTCTCAACCTGAAATCTCTGAAGGCCCAACATGGACAGAGAGGTAAGAGGAGGATTGAGTGCTACCAAAACCTCGACCTAGACTTGTTACAGCTCAGTTCTCAGTTGTATTTGTATATTTGAGTGATCTTCGACCCTTCTACTTGCTTAACAAAACAGAATATGAATCCTCTCAAGGGTTAGAAAATGTATCTGGAGGATCATTTTTTCAATGCCGAAGGCATGGGATGACATGACATATTAACAAAGTGGAAAAAAGAAAATAAGAGAAGGCAGAGACTCACATGATAGAGGTGCTGGAGTTAGCAGATACAGATTTTAACCATGATCAATTTATTGAGGAAAAAAGAGGAAATGAGAGAATAAATGGGTGAAAAGATGAAAAACATTAACAACTAATTATAACTATAGAAAGTCAAGGGACAGTTACCAACCGAAAATAAAATGTCTAGAGAGTTGAATTAATAAGTTTAGAAGAATTTTAGAGAGAACTCTGCACAGAATTACTGACTTAGAGGAGTCCTAGAGATGAGAGATGAGAAGAAGGAGGAGTTACAGGAGGAGAAGAGAAGCTCAGACAGAGAGACAGAGCAGCAGAAGTAACACTTGAAGATACAATAACTGAGAATTTTTAAAAAATGGATGGATGGGCATGAAAACTCCCACACCTAGTAAAGCTGCTGAAAATCAAAGGAAAAAGGAAAATTTGGAATAATAACAGATCTGTTTAATACAAAAGAAGAGGGAGAAAGAGAGGAAAAAAGAACATAAAGCACATGGGTCAATTAAAAGGAAATGATAGATACGAGCCCCAAAATACCAGTAACTGCAGTTACAGTAAATTGATTAGATACTTCAAATTAGAGCCCATCTTGATGAAACCACAAAATCCATGTAAATGCCACCATGAAGATATTCAGCTTATATATGAGGGTAAAGAATGGTTGAAAGTAAAATGATGGAAAAAATGTACATACTTTGTGAATCCTAATTGTAAGAAAACTGGAATGGCTATATAAATGTCACAGAAAGTAGACTTCAAAGCAAGATGTGCTAATTGAGTTAAAGAGGGTATTTTGATGATTATAACAGGATGCACCCTTAATGAAGATATTATAGATATTAAAATCCAAGAAAATGTCAAAACATTGCTTTGAAATATAGAATAATACTTGACAGAAAAAAGAACAGAAGTAGACAAAATCATAATCAAAATAGGGGGACTTTAACATCCATTTTTCAATAGCATGCAGACCAAGTATGCAAAAAAGAATGAAGAATATAGCAGATGTAAACAACACAGTTAGCCAAATAACATATATAGAGCAATACGCCAACAATGAAAGAATTTGTTATTTACATTATTGTTAATTCACTGGAAACTTCCATTTTTAAATGATCACCAGTTCATCTCAGTTTAGTCGCTCAGTCGTGTCTGACTCTACAGCTCCATTGACTACAGCATGCCAGGCCTCGCTGTCCACCACCAACTCCCAGAGTTTACTCAAACTCATGTCCATCGAGTCAGTGATGCCATCCAACCATTTCATCCTCTGTTGTTCCCTTCTCCTCCCACCTTCAAACTTTCCCAGCATCAGAGTCTTTTCAAATGAGTTACTTCTTCACATCAGGTGGCCAAAGTATTGGAATTTCAGTTTCAGCATCAGTCCTTCCAATGAATATTCAGGACTGATTTCCTTTAGAATGGACTAGTTGGATCTCCTTGCTGTCCAAGGGACTCTCAAGAGTCTTCTCCAACACCATAGTTCAAAAGCATCAATTATTTGGTGCTCAGCTTTCTTTATAATCCAACTCACATCCATACATAACTACTGGAAAAACCATAGCCTTGACTAGATGGACCTTTGTAGGCAAAGTAATGTCTCTGCTTTTTAATATGCTGTCTAGGTTGTTCATAGCTTTTCTTCCAAGGAGTAAGCATCTTTTAATTTCATGGCTACGGTCACTATCTGCAGTGATTTTGGAGCTCCCGAAACTAAAGTCTGTCACTGTTTCCACTGTTTCCCCATCTATTTGCCATGAAGTGATGGGACGGGATGTCATGATCTTAGTTTTCTGAATATTGAGCTTTTTCACTCTCCTTCACTTTCATCAAGAGGCTTTTTAGTTCTTCACTTTCTGCCATAAGGGTGGTGTCATCTGCATATCTGAGGTTATTGATATTTCTCCCAGCAATCTTGATTCCAGCTTGTGCTTCATTCAACCCAGAATTTCTCATGATGTACTCTGCATATAAGTTAAATAAGCAGGGTGACAATATACAGCCTTGACATACTCCTTTCCCTATTTGGAACCAGTCTGTTGTTTCATGTCAGTTCTAACTACTGCTTCCTGACCTGCATACAGATTTCTCAAGAGGTAGGTCAGGTGGTCTGGCGTTCCCATCTCTTGAAGAATTTTCCACAGTTTGTTGTGATCCACACAGTCAAAGGTTTGGCATAGTCAATAAAGCAGAAGTAGATGTTTTGATGATCACATGATAGAACAAAACCTTCAGAGAATTGAATTTATACAGAGTATTTACTTTGACCAGAGTGAAATTAAGTTAAGTATTAATAAGAAAATATACTTAGCCATCCCTACTGAGACAACTATGAAATATTCTTCCAAAGAATTCCTGGGTTGGAAATAACTTTCAAACTTGAAAATATTGTGAAATAACGGTAATAAAGGTATTCTGTAACTAAATTCTTCCAATGCAACTAAAGTAGTGTCTAAGGGAAATTTATACCCTAGATTTAGAAAAGAGGAAAGACAGAAAACGAAAAAATGTAAGCTTTCATTTAAGAAGCTAGGAGAAGTAAAGCCTAAAGGATGTACAAGATTGGAATTAATAAAGAAAAAAATGAAATTATTCTAATAAAGAAAGTAAGCATAAGACAAAGATAATAGAGGAAAGCTGTTCAAACATGGCTCACTGAAAATTGATCAACACCGAGCAATACTAATCAAGAGCAGAGAGAAAAACTCAACAATACCAAAATGAAAAGGCAAATCACTGTAAATTATACAGATTTTTTGGTCATAGTTTTGAGATGCAATATACACATTTAATGTGGATAAATATCCAGAAGAGTTCCAGTTTCTCCATAACCTTGCCAATACTTGTCTTTTTTAAAATTATAGCCATTTTGACAGGTGTCAGATGACATCTCATTGCGGTTTTCATTTACATTTCTCTGATGATTAGAGATGTCAGTATATTTTCATATACCTCTTAGCTATCCATATGTCTTCTTTGGAGAAATGGCTAGACCCTGACCAATTTTTTAAGTCAGTTTATTAGACCTTTTGTTGTTGTTGCTTTTGTTTTCCTCTTGAGCTGTAGGATTCTTATTTATTTTGGAAATTAATCCCTTATATGACTTGCTGTAAGGTGCCTTTTCACTCTACTGTTGTTTCGTTTACTGTCATGCTGGTGTTCAATCATTCAGTTGTGTGCAACTCATTGTGACCCCATGGAGTATAGCCTGCCAGGCTCCTCTGTCCATGAGATTTCCCAGGAAAGAATACTGGAGTGAGTTGCCATTTCCTTCTCCAGGGGATCTTCCTGACCCAGGGGTTGAATCCATGTCTTCTGTGTCTCCTCCACTGCCAGGTGAACTCTTTACAACTGAGCCATCTGGGATATTCTCACTTTTCTATTTTTACCTATTTTTTTTTGGTGTCATATCCATGAGATCATGAAATAATATATTTTATTTGAAATTATAAGTAAAAATACCACATATCTAAAATGTAATTCCTAACTGATGACAATATTACACCATCATGCACAGTAAAATAAATTTATATGCAGTAAGGTTTTAAATATTATTTAGTGGAATTATAAAATCATTTGTAGAAAATAAACTTGATTAAAAGTTATTATGAGATGAAGAATGGCATTTGAAACATTGCATTAAAGGCATAGTCAAAAAACTAAAACGCTATAAATTTCATCACATAGCCTCCCATACACATATACAAACCTACATACACAAAATCATACACAAGAGATGGGGAAATATTTCCAAATAATGTAAGAAAAGGGGCAAATGATGTTAGTTTATAGAGTTCCTAAAAATAAATAAGAAAATTTGTAAAATATTATAGAGAAAAAATTAAAGATAGAGAAAGATATCGAAACACCTATAAATATTTACTTATCAATCACTCTGCACATTCAATAATGAATACAAACACAGCCGTCTATAAAGGAACACACACACACTAACGCACCCCTGAATGAAGGAAAGACCTTGCATACTTTAATTACCCTGTGTTTCTTCTATCGGGACAGTGCTTGCACATTGTATGCACTCATTCAACAAGTATGGATGGAGAACATTTTCTAAATACCATGATAAGAGCTTGTTAAATATTTATTAAATAAATGAGCAGATGAATACAGTTCAGTGAAATATATTTTCTTTAAATCAATGCTAATCAACAAAATAGTGAAGCAAAATTAAATTAATGATAATTGTTTATGAAAATAAGGTATATTAAAGATAATTAGTCCATAAACACAGAATAAATTTATATTACAATTTCACTTACATAATTTTTAATATAAATTTATTTATTTTAATTGGAGGCTAATTACTTTACAATATTGTATTGGTTTTGCCATACATCAACATGAATTCGCCATGGGTTTTAATGGAAAATTGTTAAATAGACTCTAAACTACTCTCATCTATTATTCAACATAACATATGCACAAGAGAATATTTCTGTAGTAAGAAGAAACTCTTTAAGGGAATATACAGATTTACCAAGTAGACTTCAGAAAAAGACAAATAGCTACTGAGTAAAGCAAAACCTTCCTTGCTATTCTTTGGAACTCTGAATTCAAATGGGTATACCTTTCCTTTTCTCCTTTGCTTTTTGCTTCTCTTCTTTTCACAACTATTTGTAAGGCCTCTTCGACAGCCTTTTGCTTTTTTGCATTTGTTTTTCTTGGGGATGGTCTTGCTCCCTGTCTCCTGTACAATGTCATGAACCTCCGTCCATAGTTCATCAGGCACTCTGTCTATCAGATCTAGTCCCTTAAATCTATTTCTCACTTCCACTGTATAATTGTAAGGAATTTGATTTAGGTCATACCTGAATGGTCTAGTGGTTTTCCCTACTTTCTTCAATTTAAGTCTGAATTTGGCAATAAGGAGTTCATAATCTGAGCCACAGTCAGCTCCTGGTCTTGTTTTTGCTGACCGTATAGAGCTTCTCCATCTTTGGTTGCAAATAATATATAATCAATCTGATTTCGGTGTTGACCATCTGGTGATGTCCATGTATAGCGTCCTTTCTTGTGTTGCTGGAAGAGGGTGTTTGCTATGACCAGTGCATTCTCTTGGCAAAATTCTGTTAGCCTTTGCCCTGCCTTCATTTCTTACTCCAAGGCCAAATTTGCCTGTTACTCCAGGTGTTTCTTGACTTCCTACTTTTGCACTCCACTCCCCTATAATGAAAGGGACATCTTTTGGGGGTGTTAGTTCTAGAAGGTCTCGTAGGTCTTCATAGAAGCTTTCATAGAAGCTTCATAGCTTCAGCTTCAGCTTCTTCAGCATTACTGGTTCGGGCATGCTGCTACTTCTGTTAAGTTGCTTCAGTCGTGTCCGACTCTGTGTGACTCCATAGACGGCAGCCCACCAGGCTCCCCTGTCCCTGGGATTCTCAAGGCAAGTATACTGGAGTGGGTTGCCATTTCCTTCTCCAATGCATGAAAGTGAAAAGTGAAAGTGAAGTTGCTCAGACATCTCCAACTCCCAGCTACCCCATGGACTGCAGCCTACCAGGCTCCTCCATCCATGGGATTTTCCAGACAAGAGTACTGGAGTGGGTTGTCATTGCATAGACTTGGAATACTGTGATATTGAATGGTTTGCCTTGGACATGAACAAAGATCATTCTGTCATTTTTGAGATTGCATCCAAGTACTGCATTTTGGACTCTTGTTTGCTATGATGGCTACTTCATTTCTTCGAAAGGATTCTTGCCCACAGTACTAGATATAATGGTCATCTGAGTTAAGTTCACCCATTCCAGTCCATTTTAGTTCACTGATTCCTAAAATGTCTATGTTCACTTTTGCCATCTCTTGTTTGACCACTTGCAATTTGCCTTGATTTGTGGACCTAACATTCCAGGTTCCTATGCAATATTGTTCTTCACAGCATTGGACTTTGCTTCTATCCCCAGTCACATCCACAGCTGAGTGTTGTCTTTGCTTTGACTCCATCTCTTCATCCTTTCTGGAGTTATTGCTCCACTGATCTCCAGTAGCAATTTGGGCACCTACCAAATTGGGGAGTTCATCTTTCAGTGTCCTATCTTTTTGCCTTTTCATACTGTTCATGGGGTTCTCAAGGCAGGAATACTGAAGTGGTTTACCATTCCCTTCTCCAGTGAACCACATTTTGTCAGGATTCTCCACCATGACCTGTCCATCTTGGGTGGCCATATTGGCATGGCTCATAGTTTCACTGAGTTAGGCAAGGCGTGGTCCATATGATCAGATTGGTCAGTTTTCTATAATTGTGGTTTTCAGTTTGTCTGCCCTCTGATGGAAGAGGATACAAACCTTATGGAAGCTCCCTGAAGGGAGAGAATAGCAAGGAAAGATAAGAAAGACTTCCTCAGTGATCAGTGCAAAGAAATAGAGGAAACCAATAGAATGGAAAAGACTAGAAGTCTCTTCAAGAAAATTAGAGATAAAGGGACTATTTCATGCAAAGATGGGCTCAGTAAAGGACAGAAATGGTATGGACCTAACAGAAGTAGAAGGTATTAAGAAGAGATGGCAAGAATACACAGAAGAACTATACAAAAAAGATCTTCATGACCCAGATAATCACGATGGTATGATCACTCACCTAGAGTAAGACATCCTGGAATGCGAAGTCAAGTGGGCCTTAGAAAGCATACTATGAACAAAGCTAGAGGAAGTGATGGAATTTCAGTTGAGCTATTTCAAATCCTAAAAGATGATGCTGTGAAAGTGCTACATTCAATATGCCAGCAAATTTGGAAAACTCAGCAGTGGTGACAGGACTGGAAAGAGTCAGTTTTCATTCCAATCCCAAAGAAAGGCAATGTCTAAAAATGTTTAAACTACCACACAGTTGCACTCATCTCACACACTAGCAAAGTAATGCTGAAAGTTCTCCAAGCTAAGCTTCAACAATACATGAACTGTGAACTTCCAGATGTTCAAGCCAGTTTTAGAAAAGGCAGAGGAACCAGAGATCAAATTGCCAACATCTGCTGGATCACTGAAAAAGCAAGAGGCTTCCAGAAACACATCTGTTTCGGTTTTATTGACTATACCAAAGCCTTTGACTGTGTGGATCACAACAAACTGTGGAAAATTCTTCAAGAGAAGGGAATACCAGACCACCTGACCTGCCTCTTGAGAAACCTATATGCAGGTCAGGAAGCAACAGTTAGAACTGGACATGGAACAACAGACTAGTTCCTAATAGGGAAAGAAATACATCAAGGCTATATATTGTCACCCTGATTATTTCACTTATCTGCAGAGTACATCATGAGAAATGCTGGGCTGGATGACGCACAAGCTGGTACCAAGATTGCCAGGAGAAACAGCAATAACCTCAGATATGCAGATGACCCCACACTTATGGCATAAAGTGAAGAAGAACAAAAGAGCCTCTTGATGAAAGTGAAAGAGGAGAGTGAAAAAGTTGGCTTAAAGCTCAACATTCAGAAAACAAAGATCATGGCATCTGGTCCCATCACTTTATGGCAAATAAATGGGGAAACAATGGAAACAGTGACAGACTTTATTTTGGGGGGCTCCAAAATCACTGCAGATGGTGACTGCAGCCGTGAAATTAAAAGATGCTTACTCCTTGGAAGGAAAGTTATGACCAACCTAGATAGCATATTCAAAAGCAGAGACATTACTTTGCCGACTAAGGTCCATCTAGTCAAGGCTATGGTTTTTCCAGTAGTCATGTATGGATGTGAGAGTTGGACTATAAAGATAGCTGAGCACCAAAGAATTGATGCTTTTGAACTGTAGTGTTGGAGAAGGTTCTTGAGAGTCCCTTGGACTGCAAGCAGTTCAAACCAGTCCATCCTAAAGGAAATCAGTCCTAAATATTCATTGGAAGGACTGATGCTGAAGCTAAAACTCCAATACTTTGGTCACCTGACGTGAAGAAGTGACTCATTGGTAAAGACCCTGATGTTGGGAAAGATTGAAAGGGGGAGGGTAAGGGGATGACAGAGGATGAGATAACTGAATGGCATCACCGACTCAATGGACATGAGTTTGAGCAAACCCTGGGAGCTGGTGATGGACAGGGAGGCCTGGTGTGCTGCAGTCCATGGGGTCACAAGGAGTCAGACACGACTGAGTGACTAAACTGAACTGAGAGTAAAACTGCAATAGACTCAAATAGATATACTGAGAAGGCTAAGTAATCAGAGGAAACAGAAATTACAAACAAAACACCAAGAAAAAGGCACAAAAGCCTGAAAGAAATATACATAATTGTAAAATGTACCTGTTAAAAAATATCAGAATTAATGTATTCTTTCCACATCATCCTATCAAACCTCCTACCCAATCTATACAGAGATCCTCTGAGAAAGTGATGGCAAGATCTCTGTGAGGTGGTTACTCACTTTCAGGGTCAGAGACTTAACCACCTCCCACTTCCTGGTGCTTTACTGTAAGAAAAATATCATCAATAAAAGATTTAATAGTTTAATGATTCTTTAGCCTTCAAGTGGAAAAGACAAAGAGATGAGGCAAGAGAGGCAAGGAGTGGTGAATATATGTTTTTGAAATATCTGTCACCACATTCTCTCTGCTGTGTGAAATATCTATCACCACAGTCTCTCAGGCAATACCCAGCATATCATTCATGATATATCTGGATGGGGTGTGTGTGTTTGTGTATGTAGGAAAGAGAGAGAGAGAGAAATGGTGCAGGGAATAAGCACTTTGGTTTGAACATCTGTCACCCCCCAACATTTATTTAGTGCATTCAGTACTTGCTGTCGAAATCCCACCTCCCAGTGCAATGGTATTAAGTGGTGGAACCTTCTCAGCCTCTTCCAAAAGCAGAAGAAAGGAACACTGCCAGGCTCATTTTATGAGGCCAACATTGTTCTGATATCAAAACCAGACAGGAAATATCTCTGATAAACAGAGGGACAAAAATCCACAACAAAATATTAAAAAAACATAATTCAATAATGCATCCAAAGGATCATGCATGATGATCAAGTGAGATTTGTTCCAAAGGATGCAAGGATGGTTCAATATTCACAGATTAATCAATGTGATACACCAAGTAAACAAAATCAAAATCAAAATCAAAAAAACATTTGAAAACATTAACATCCATTTCTGATTAAAAACCTCTATAAAGTAGATACAGAGGGATTATACCTCAACATAGTAAAGACCATATGACAAGCTCACAGCTAGCCTCATACTCAACAGTAAAAAGCTGAATATTTTTTCTCTGAGATCAGATGCAAGACAAAGATGCTTAATCACCACTTTTATTCAACATGGTTTTGGTATTCCTAGTCAAAAACAATCAGGCAAGGAAAAAAAAAATAAGGACGCACAAATCTGAAAGGAAAAGACAAAGCTGATGCTATTTGGAGATTTCATAATATTATATATAAAATCCCTAAAGCCCCACCAAAATCTGTTAGAACTAATACCCTCAGTGAAGTCGCAAGATACAAACTTCATATACGAAAAATCAGTTGCATTTCTATACACTAATAACAAATTGCCATAAGGAAAAATTAAGAAAACAATTCTATTTACAGTTGAACAAAGAAACGATGAATTATTAGGAACAAATTTAACCAAAGAGGTGATAGTCCTGTACCCTGAAACTCTAAGACACTAATGAAAGATAGTGGATTTTGTTATCAAAATTCCAAACGAAATTTCCACAGACATGGAACAAACAACCCTAAAATTTGTATGGAACCACAAAGGACCTTGAATAGCCAAAGCAATCTTGAGAAAGGAAAACAATATTGGAGGTGCCATGTTTCCTGATTTAAAACTATATTTCAAAGCTGTATTAAGCAAAACAGTATAGTGTTGGTATAAAAATGGGTGCAGAGATCAACAGAATAGAATAGAGAGCCCAGAAATAAACCCAAATACCTACAGTTAATTCATTTTTGACAGAGGAACTAGGAACATGCAATGCGGAAAGGACAGTCTCCTCAATAAATGGTGTTGGGAAAAGTGGACACCTACATGCAAAAAATAAAACTGAACCACTCTCTTATACCATTCACAGAAATTAATTCAAAATGGATCAAAGACTTAATCATAAGTCCTGCAGCCATATAAATCCTGGAAGAAAAAGTCATAAACAGTTTTGGTGGGGACTTTTTGGATTTGATGCCAAAAGTAAAGGTAACAAGAGCAAAACTAACTAAGTGGGACGACATAAAACTAAAACTTCTGTGCAACAAAGGACACCATCAGCAAAATGAAGAACTTACGGGGCAGTCCAGGCGTCGGGACTCAGTGCTTTCACTGCCGTGGCCCAGATTAAAATCTGTTTGAGGAACTAAGATCCAGTAGGGCATGCAGGTTGGTAAATATATAAATAAAGGGCAAAGATATTGTGGCGGAAAAAAAATTTTTTTAATGGAAAGACAATCTATAGTAGAGAAAATATTTGCTAAATATATTTCTGATATGGGTTAATATGTGGAATACATAAAGGACTCATACACCTCAATAGCAAAAGAATACAGTCTCATTTAAAAATGGGCAGAGGACCAGAATAGACATTTTTTCAAAGAAAGCATACAGTTTTTCATGAAAAAGTACATGAAAAGATATGCAATCATCAGGAAAATGCAAATAAAAACCACAATGAGATATCACCTCATAGATTTGTTTTTATCAAAAAGACAAGAAATAATGAGAATTTTTGAGAATGTGGCGAGAAGAGAAAGCTTGTGCACAGTTGGGGGAAAGATAAGTTGGTGCAGCCACCATGGAAAACAGTATTAAGGTTCCTCAGTAGAAACTCAAACCTAAAAATAAAACTGCCATGCGAGTTAGTAATTTCACTTTGGGGTATTTATCTGATGAAAATAAAAACAATAACTTAAAAAGATATGTGCAACCGATGTTCATTGGCAGAATTATTTAAAGTAGCCAAACATTGTTAAGCCTTTTTTGATGGATGAATGGATAAACAAAATTTGCTATGTACATATATCCAGCCATAAAAAAGAAGAAAATCTTGCCATTTGCAACATGGATGGAACTTGAGGGCATTAGTGCTAAATGAACTAAATCAAATGGAGAAAGAAAAATACCATTTAATCTTATTTACATGTGGGTTATTAAAAAAAAAAAAAAAACACTCCAAAACAGAAGAATGAGTTCAGGAATGCAAAGAGCAGTTTGGTGGTTTCCAGAGGGTCAATGTGGTCAAAATGGGATGGGTGAAGGTAGCCAAAAGATACAAACTTCCAGGTCTAAAATTACTGTCATGAGGATGTAATGTACAGCGTGGTGACTACAGTTAACCCTGTATTTTATACTTGAGAGTAGGTAGGAAAATACATCTTAAAGTTTTCATCATAAGAAAAAAAATTGTTTAACTACATGTTGTGATGGATATTACCATAGCTGTGGTGATTATTTACCAATATGTACAAATACATAAATACTATGTTGTACACTTAAGACTAGTACAATGTTACAAGAATTACATCTCAAAAATTTTAACAATCAAGGTTAGAATACGTGAATTAAATTAGTTCCATCCTTACCTCATTTAGGTTTCTCTGGTGGCTCAAACGGTAAAGAATCTGACTGCAATGTGGAAGACAGATTTTGATACCTGGGGTCAGGATGATCCCCTGGAGAACAGAATGGCAACCCATTCCAGTATTCTTGCCTGGAGAATTCCATGGACAGAGGAACTTGGCAGGCTATACAGTCCACGGATTTGCAAATGGTCAGACACGACTGAGTGACTAACATTTTTACTTAATGTCATTTTTGTGGACCCAAATTAAACTTAGACTACTAAAATATCACTTAGGATTTTAAAATACCAAATCTCACTGCATCCTGCAGGGTTGGGACAGACACACAGAAACAGACAGTAAGTCACCTGCACACGAGATATAGGCTTCCTCCTTGGGAGAGCGTGAAGTGTAATTCCAAGGGTCAGAAGGACACTGCCAGAGACAGGTGTCAGTTTTCCGACAGCGGATTCCATCCACCCACCGAGGTCTAGAACCTTCCCTGAGGCCAACAGAAGGGTTGAGGGTTCCACTGTCCCCACAGCCAAGCTGTCTGCAGATCACGGACACAGTGATGTCTTCCATGGGGCTGCGGCAGACACTGCCCCAGGTCCCATTTGTAGAAAACTTCCAGCCACCCAGCACACTGCTGGTCCTCGCTCACCATCCTGAGGGCCAGAACTCTAAGGTTGAAAGGGAGGAGACAGGACACAGTAAATCTTTGCTGGATGCTCTAGGTTTTCCTTCTTCTAGAAATGGTGAACATTCATCTCTGAATGTTCAAGAGATACCCACTAGATGACAAGACTGACATCGCCTCCCTTTTAACTGACTTTGTCCATTTGTGTCTGTCTTTCTATTTCTAGCACAATGGTGTAGTGGATTTGAATTGAGAGGAAGACCAAACTTCGTGGGTGCTAGTGAGGGAGGGAAGCTGAATCCTGCTTCCTGACAAAATCTTCAAAGAGTATGTCAAAGGGATGTGATGTGGATACTGGGCGATAGGCAGAATAATTAAACCCAGAATGTCCACATCCCAATCTCTGCAACTTGTGAATCTGTTACCATATCGGACAAGAGGGATTTACAAATGTGACTAAGGTAAGGACCGTGGGATGATGAGTTTAAGCTAGAATACTGTATTAACAATGTGAGCCTCATCCTTAGACCCACTGTCTTTACAAGTAGAAATACTTTTCTTAGCTCTGGTTAGAGAGAGAGATGTGACTCCGGATAATGGTTGAAGACAGGTGGCATTGCTGATCTGAAAATGGATGAAGGGGGCTATGAACCAAAGAATGTAGGCAGTTTCTAGAAGCTTGAAAAGACAAGAAACAGATTCGCCCCTAAAGCCGCAAAAGTGATGCAGCACTGCTAAAGCTGACCCCAGCCCAGTGAGATCCGTGCTGCACATCTAAGCTACAGAAGTAAGGCAGTAAACAGACATTGTTTTAAACCACTAGTTGGTATGTTGTTACCTAAGCAAATGGAAACTAGTACTGTGGGTTTAAATCTTTTGTATGTAACTGGAGAGACAGCCCTGCTTTCAAGAAAAACTGTGAGAAAAGGCTCTGCCAGGAAACACTGCTGAAAAGAAAGCACCAGAACCTCAGCTGCTGCAGGAGGCAGTGAAAGCACCTCGTCTTCACGTCTGCTGGAAAGACAGGCTCCATGGGAGGAAGCCTCCTTCTCTCGTCCTTTCAGCATCTGTGTGAATGTGTGAGTTGGCCTGGATCTTGATCTCCTTGAACTCCCCTCCTGCTATCCTTGTATTTTCATCCCCTCACCATTTTGCACTTCAGTACTGTAGTCCCTGGTGGTTAGGACAATAATCAAGACTCTGTCTGCAATGTATGAGTCCCAGGTTTGACCCTTGGGTGAGGAAGATCCCTGCAGAAAGAAATGGCAACCCAGTATTCTTGGCTGGAAAATTCAATGGACAGAGGACCCTGCTGGGTTACAGTCGATGGGACTGCAAAAAGTAGGACAGGACTGAAGCAACTCAGCACACTTGCACCACAGTCCTTCTCAATTTGTATAGCCCCTCATTGAAATCTCCTCCTTATTTCTAACAAGCTTCTCTACATTCTTCTTGGGTCATTGTTTCTACTCTAGATTTCTCCTAAACATGGTACCTCACTTCCAACAATCCACTACTGAGGCTGAAATTTCTCTTCCATACCTGACTCCTAAGTGTTCAATTTTGACCAAGATAATGAAAAGACATGCTATTCTAATATTATCTTGCTACATCACCACCACTTTGACTTATCTTCACATCATTAAAACATGTCTGAAAATACAGAAAAGACAGAACAGAGGGAGGAAACTAGTGACAGAAAGAGAAATAGAAGGAACATGGAACCATTGATAAAAATGTGAGAGCCTAAGTTAGAGCAATGGTAGTCAGGGATACAAACCACAGTCAGGGTTTAAATATCAGAGCACTCTCCACTTCTCTACTTTTAAGTGTACCTTAACTGGAATTAATATCAAGACATCAGTATTCCTAGGATGGTAACATTGGGAGTTCTAATTTCACATCAAGTTCCAACATCACACACTCCATTTTCATTCAGATGCTGATTTATCAAAATAAGGTAGAGACACCTGTAGTGTTTCCACAAATTTATCTGCAGTTGGAACCATGATTAGGACATTGTGACGATTGGGAAGTTTACTTGAGATGCCAGAAAACAGTTTGTTTAAAACAAAAGCTTCTAACTAAAATTCAAATGCACCTTGAAAATAATTATTTTTAATGAGAATGATAAAGAGAATGGAAGGAAACATTTTGAAGAGATGAATAGATTTATGACATAAGTGCTGTAACAGTTTCACAAATGCATTCTTATCAAGCAGTCTTGTATGTCAGTCAGACCTCAGTAAAGTACTTTTTAAAAAAGGAAAAGAATTGTTTCCTTAAGGGCCTCAACTAGAATCATCAAAAATGCTGAAGATGAGATTAGAAAAGAAAACTTTTCCAAAGATCTTTCTGGACATAACAACCAATAGCTGATTGGCTGTGGTGTTAAGGGCCTACTGCAGATGACCTCAGG
>NC_030812.1:100932341-100966848 GCF_001704415.2 Capra hircus | reverse complement strand
TCACAGAAAGTAGACTTCAAAGCAAATGTGCCTAATTGAGTTAAAGAGGGTATTTGATGATTATAACAGGATGCACCCTTAATGAAGATATTATAGATATTAAAATCCAAGAAAATGTCAAAACATTGCTTTGAATATAGAATAATACTTGACAGAAAAAAGAACAGAAGTAGACAAAATCATAATCAAAATAGGGGGACTTTAACATCCATTTTTCAATAGCATGCAGACCAAGTATGCAAAAAAGAATGAAGAATATAGCAGATGTAAACAACACAGTTAGCCAAATAACATATATAGAGCAATACGCCAACAATGAAAGAATTTGTTATTTACATTATTGTTAATTCACTGGAAACTTCCATTTTTAAATGATCACCAGTTCATCTCAGTTTAGTCGCTCAGTCGTGTCTGACTCTACAGCTCCATTGACTACAGCATGCCAGGCCTCGCTGTCCACCACCAACTCCCAGAGTTTACTCAAAACTCATGTCCATCGAGTCAGTGATGCCATCCAAACCATTTCATCCTCTGTTGTTCCCTTCTCCTCCCACCTTCAAACTTTCCCAGCATCAGAGTCTTTTCAAATGAGTTACTTCTTCACATCAGGTGGCCAAAGTATTGGAATTTCAGTTTCAAGCATCAAGTCCTTCCAATGAATATTCAGGACTGATTTCCTTTAGAATGGACTAGTTTGGATCTCCTTGCTGTCCAAGGGGACTCTCAAGAGTCTTCTCCAACACCATAGTTCAAAAGCATCAATTATTTGGTGCTCAGCTTTCTTTATAATCCAACTCACATCCATACATAACTACTGGAAAAACCATAGCCTTGACTAGATGGGACCTTTGTAGGCAAAGGTAAATGTCTCTGCTTTTTAATATGCTGTCTAGGTTGTTCATAGCTTTTCTTCCAAAGGAGTAAGCATCTTTTAATTTCATGGCTACGGTCACTATCTGCAGTGATTTTGGAGCTCCCGAAACTAAAGTCTGTCACTGTTTCCACTGTTTCCCCATCTATTTGGCCATGAAGTGATGGGGACGGGGATGTCATGATCTTAGTTTTTCTGAATATTGAGCTTTTTCACTCTCCTTCACTTTCATCAAGAGGCTTTTAGTTCTTCACTTTTCTGCCATAAGGGTGGTGTCATCTGCATATCTGAGGTTATTGATATTTCCTCCCAGCAATCTTGATTCCAGCTTGTGCTTCATTCAACCCAGAATTTCTCATGATGTACTCTGCATATAAGTTAAATAAGCAGGGGTGACAATATACAGCCTTGACATACTCCTTTCCCTATTTGGAACCAGTCTGTTGTTTCATGTCAGTTCTAACTACTGCTTCCTGACCTGCATACAGATTTCTCAAGAGGTAGGTCAGGTGGTCTGGCGTTCCCATCTCTTGAAGAATTTTCCACAGTTTGTTGTGATCCACACAGTCAAAGGTTTGGCATAGTCAATAAAGCAGAAGTAGATGTTTTGATGATCACATGATAGAACAAAACCTTCCAGAGAATTGAATTTATACAGAGTATTTACTTTGACCAGAGTGAAATTAAGTTAAGTATTAATAAGAAAATATACTTAGCCATCCCTACTGAGACAACTATGAAATATTCTTCCAAAGAATTCCTGGGTTGGAAATAACTTTCAAACTTGAAAATATTGTGAAATAACGGTAATAAAGGTATTCTGTAACTAAATTCTTCCAATGCAACTAAAGTAGTGTCTAAGGGAAATTTATACCCTAGATTTAGAAAAGAGGAAAGACAGAAAACGAAAAAATGTAAGCTTTCATTTAAGAAGCTAGGAGAAGTAAAGCCCTAAAGGATGTACAAGATTGGAATTAATAAAGAAAAAAATGAAATTATTCTAATAAAGAAAGTAAGCATAAGACAAAGATAATAGAGGAAAGCTGTTCAAACATGGCTCACTGAAAATTGATCAACACCGAGCAATACTAATCAAGAGCAGAGAGAAAAACTCAACAATACCAAAATGAAAAGGCAAATCACTGTAAATTATACAGATTTTTTGGTCATAGTTTTGAGATGCAATATACACATTTAATGTGGATAAATATCCAGAAGAGTTCCAGTTTCTCCCATAACCTTGCCAATACTTGTCTTTTTTAAAATTATAGCCATTTTGACAGGTGTCAGATGACATCTCATTGCGGTTTTCATTTACATTTCTCTGATGATTAGAGATGTCAGTATATTTTCATATACCTCTTAGCTATCCATATGTCTTCTTTGGAGAAATGGCTAGACCCTGACCAATTTTTTAAGTCAGTTTATTAGACCTTTTGTTGTTGTTGCTTTTGTTTTCCTCTTGAGCTGTAGGATTCTTATTTATTTTGGAAATTAATCCCTTATATGACTTGCTGTAAGGTGCCTTTTCACTCTACTGTTGTTTCGTTTACTGTCATGCTGGTGTTCAATCATTCAGTTGTGTGCAACTCATTGTGACCCCATGGAGTATAGCCTGCCAGGCTCCTCTGTCCATGAGATTTCCCAGGAAAGAATACTGGAGTGAGTTGCCCATTTCCTTCTCCAGGGGATCTTCCTGACCCAGGGGTTGAATCCATGTCTTCTGTGTCTCCTCCACTGCCAGGTGAACTCTTTACAACTGAGCCATCTGGGATATTCTCACTTTTCTATTTTTACCTATTTTTTTTTTGGTGTCATATCCATGAGATCATGAAATAATATATTTTATTTGAAATTATAAGTAAAAATACCACATATCTAAAATGTAATTCCTAACTGATGACAATATTACACCATCATGCACAGTAAAATAAATTTATATGCAGTAAGGTTTTAAATATTATTTAGTGGAATTATAAAATCATTTGTAGAAAATAAACTTGATTAAAAGTTATTATGAGATGAAGAATGGCATTTGAAAACATTGCATTAAAGGCATAGTCAAAAAACTAAAACGCTATAAATTTCATCACATAGCCTCCCATACACATATACAAACCTACATACACAAAATCATACACAAGAGATGGGGAAATATTTCCAAATAATGTAAGAAAAGGGGCAAATGATGTTAGTTTATAGAGTTCCCTAAAAATAAATAAGAAAATTTGTAAAATATTATAGAGAAAAAATTAAAGATAGAGAAAGATATCGAAACACCTATAAATATTTACTTATCAATCACTCTGCACATTCAATAATGAATACAAACACAGCCGTCTATAAAGGAACACACACACACTAACGCACCCCTGAATGAAGGAAAGACCTTGCATACTTTAATTACCCTGTGTTTCTTCTATCGGGACAGTGCTTGCACATTGTATGCACTCATTCAACAAGTATGGATGGAGAACATTTTCTAAATACCATGATAAGAGCTTGTTAAATATTTATTAAATAAATGAGCAGATGAATACAGTTCAGTGAAATATATTTTCTTTAAATCAATGCTAATCAACAAAATAGTGAAGCAAAATTAAATTAATGATAATTGTTTATGAAAATAAGGTATATTAAAGATAATTAGTCCATAAACACAGAATAAATTTATATTACAATTTCACTTACATAATTTTTAATATAAATTTATTTATTTTAATTGGAGGCTAATTACTTTACAATATTGTATTGGTTTTGCCATACATCAACATGAATTCGCCATGGGTTTTAATGGAAAATTGTTAAATAGACTCTAAACTACTCTCATCTATTATTCAACATAACATATGCACAAGAGAATATTTCTGTAGTAAGAAGAAACTCTTTAAGGGAATATACAGATTTACCAAGTAGACTTCAGAAAAAGACAAATAGCTACTGAGTAAAGCAAAACCTTCCTTGCTATTCTTTGGAACTCTGAATTCAAATGGGTATACCTTTCCTTTTCTCCTTTTGCTTTTTGCTTCTCTTCTTTTCACAACTATTTGTAAGGCCTCTTCGACAGCCTTTTGCTTTTTTGCATTTGTTTTTCTTGGGGATGGTCTTGCTCCCTGTCTCCTGTACAATGTCATGAACCTCCGTCCATAGTTCATCAGGCACTCTGTCTATCAGATCTAGTCCCTTAAATCTATTTCTCACTTCCACTGTATAATTGTAAGGAATTTGATTTAGGTCATACCTGAATGGTCTAGTGGTTTTCCCTACTTTCTTCAATTTAAGTCTGAATTTGGCAATAAGGAGTTCATAATCTGAGCCACAGTCAGCTCCTGGTCTTGTTTTTGCTGACCGTATAGAGCTTCTCCATCTTTGGTTGGCAAATAATATATAATCAATCTGATTTCGGTGTTGACCATCTGGTGATGTCCATGTGATAGAGTCCTCTCTTGTGTTGCTGGAAGAGGGTGTTTGCTATGACCAGTGCATTCTCTTGGCAAAATTCTGTTAGCCTTTGCCCTGCCTTCATTTCTTACTCCAAGGCCAAATTTGCCTGTTACTCCAGGTGTTTCTTGACTTCCTACTTTTGCACTCCACTCCCCTATAATGAAAGGGACATCTTTTGGGGGTGTTAGTTCTAGAAGGTCTCGTAGGTCTTCATAGAAGCTTTCATAGAAGCTTCATAGCTTCAGCTTCAGCTTCTTCAGCATTACTGGTTCGGGCATGCTGCTACTTCTGTTAAGTTGCTTCAGTCGTGTCCGACTCTGTGTGACTCCATAGACGGCAGCCCACCAGGCTCCCCTGTCCCTGGGATTCTCAAGGCAAGTATACTGGAGTGGGTTGCCATTTCCTTCTCCAATGCATGAAAGTGAAAAGTGAAAGTGAAGTTGCTCAGACATCTCCAACTCCCAGCTACCCCATGGACTGCAGCCTACCAGGCTCCTCCATCCATGGGATTTTCCAGACAAGAGTACTGGAGTGGGTTGTCATTGCATAGACTTGGAATACTGTGATATTGAATGGTTTGCCTTGGACATGAACAAAGATCATTCTGTCATTTTTGAGATTGCATCCAAGTACTGCATTTTGGACTCTTGTTTGCTATGATGGCTACTTCATTTCTTCGAAAGGATTCTTGCCCACAGTACTAGATATAATGGTCATCTGAGTTAAAGTTCACCCATTCCAGTCCATTTTAGTTCACTGATTCCTAAAATGTCTACTGTTCACTTTTGCCATCTCTTGTTTGACCACTTGCAATTTGCCTTGATTTGTGGACCTAACATTCCAGGTTCCTATGCAATATTGTTCTTCACAGCATTGGACTTTGCTTCTATCCCCAGTCACATCCACAGCTGAGTGTTGTCTTTGCTTTGACTCCATCTCTTCATCCTTTCTGGAGTTATTGCTCCACTGATCTCCAGTAGCAATTTGGGCACCTACCAAATTGGGGAGTTCATCTTTCAGTGTCCTATCTTTTTGCCTTTTCATACTGTTCATGGGGTTCTCAAGGCAGGAATACTGAAGTGGTTTACCATTCCCTTCTCCAGTGAACCACATTTTGTCAGGATTCTCCACCATGACCTGTCCATCTTGGGTGGCCATATTGGCATGGCTCATAGTTTCACTGAGTTAGGCAAGGCGTGGTCCATATGATCAGATTGGTCAGTTTTCTATAATTGTGGTTTTCAGTTTGTCTGCCCTCTGATGGAAGAGGATACAAAGCCTTATGGAAGCTCCCTGAAGGGAGAGAATAGCAAGGAAAGATAAGAAAGACTTCCTCAGTGATCAGTGCAAAGAAATAGAGGAAACCAATAGAATGGAAAAGACTAGAAGTCTCTTCAAGAAAATTAGAGATAAAGGGACTATTTCATGCAAAGATGGGCTCAGTAAAGGACAGAAATGGTATGGACCTAACAGAAGTAGAAGGTATTAAGAAGAGATGGCAAGAATACACAGAAGAACTATACAAAAAAGATCTTCATGACCCAGATAATCACGATGGTATGATCACTCACCTAGAGTAAGACATCCTGGAATGCGAAGTCAAGTGGGCCTTAGAAAGCATACTATGAACAAAGCTAGAGGAAGTGATGGAATTTCAGTTGAGCTATTTCAAATCCTAAAAGATGATGCTGTGAAAGTGCTACATTCAATATGCCAGCAAATTTGGAAAACTCAGCAGTGGTGACAGGACTGGAAAGAGTCAGTTTTCATTCCAATCCCAAAGAAAGGCAATGTCTAAAAATGTTTAAACTACCACACAGTTGCACTCATCTCACACACTAGCAAAGTAATGCTGAAAGTTCTCCAAGCTAAGCTTCAACAATACATGAACTGTGAACTTCCAGATGTTCAAGCCAGTTTTAGAAAAGGCAGAGGAACCAGAGATCAAATTGCCAACATCTGCTGGATCACTGAAAAAGCAAGAGGCCTTCCAGAAACACATCTGTTTCTGGTTTCATTGACTATACCAAAGCCTTTGACTGTGTGGATCACAACAAACTGTGGAAAATTCTTCAAGAGAAGGGAATACCAGACCACCTGACCTGCCTCTTGAGAAACCTATATGCAGGTCAGGAAGCAACAGTTAGAACTGGACATGGAACAAGCAGACTAGTTCCTAATAGGGAAAGAAATACATCAAGGCTATATATTGTCACCCTGATTATTTCACTTATCTGCAGAGTACATCATGAGAAATGCTGGGCTGGATGACGCACAAGCTGGTACCAAGATTGCCAGGAGAAACAGCAATAACCTCAGATATGCAGATGACCCCACACTTATGGCATAAAGTGAAGAAGAACAAAAGAGCCTCTTGATGAAAGTGAAAGAGGCAGAGTGAAAAAGTTGGCTTAAAGCTCAACATTCAGAAAACAAAGATCATGGCATCTGGTCCCATCACTTTATGGCAAATAAATGGGGAAACAATGGAAACAGTGACAGACTTTATTTTGAGGGGGCTCCAAAATCACTGCAGATGGTGACTGCAGCCGTGAAATTAAAAGATGCTTACTCCTTGGAAGGAAAGTTATGACCAACCTAGATAGCATATTCAAAAGCAGAGACATTACTTTGCCGACTAAGGTCCGATCTAGTCAAGGCTATGGTTTTTCCAGTAGTCATGTATGGATGTGAGAGTTGCACTATAAAGATAGCTGAGCACCAAAGAATTGATGCTTTTGAACTGTAGTGTTGGAGAAGGTTCTTGAGAGTCCCTTGGACTGCAAGCAGTTCAAACCAGTCCATCCTAAAGGAAATCAGTCCTAAATATTCATTGGAAGGTACTGATGCTGAAGCTAAAACTCCAATACTTTGGTCACCTGACGTGAAGAAGTGACTCATTGGTAAAGACCCTGATGTCGGGAAAGATTGAAAGGGGGAGGGTAAGGGGATGACAGAGGATGAGATAACTGAATGGCATCACCTGACTCAATGGACATGAGTTTGAGCAAACCCTGGGAGCTGGTGATGGACAGGGAGGCCTGGTGTGCTGCAGTCCATGGGGTCACAAGGAGTCAGACACGACTGAGTGACTAAACTGAACTGAGAGTAAAACTGCAATAGACTCAAATAGATATACTGAGAAGGCTAAGTAATCAGAGGAAACAGAAATTACAAACAAAACACCAAGAAAAAGGCACAAAAGCCTGAAAGAAATATACATAATTGTAAAATGTACCTGTTAAAAAATATCAGAATTAATGTATTCTTTCCACATCATCCTATCAAACCTCCTACCCAATCTATACAGAGATCCTCTGAGAAAGTGATGGCAAGATCTCTGTGAGGTGGTTACTCACTTTCAGGGTCAGAGACTTAACCACCTCCCACTTCCTGGTGCTTTACTGTAAGAAAAATATCATCAATAAAAGATTTAATAGTTTAATGATTCTTTAGCCTTCAAGTGGAAAAGACAAAGAGATGAGGCAAGAGAGGCAAGGAGTGGTGAATATATGTTTTTGAAATATCTGTCACCACATTCTCTCTGCTGTGTGAAATATCTATCACCACAGTCTCTCAGGCAATACCCAGCATATCATTCATGATATATCTGGATGGGGTGTGTGTGTTTGTGTATGTAGGAAAGAGAGAGAGAGAGAAATGGTGCAGGGAATAAGCACTTTGGTTTGAACATCTGTCACCCCCCAACATTTATTTAGCTGCATTCAGTACTTGCTGTCGAAATCCCACCTCCCAGTGCAATGGTATTAAGTGGTGGAACCTTCTCAGCCTCTTCCAAAAGCAGAAGAAAGGAACACTGCCAGACTCATTTTATGAGGCCAACATTGTTCTGATATCAAAACCAGACAGGAAATATCTCTGATAAACAGAGGGACAAAAATCCACAACAAAATATTAAAAAACATAATTCAATAATGCATCCAAAGGATCATGCATGATGATCAAGTGAGATTTGTTCCAAAGGATGCAAGGATGGTTCAATATTCACAGATTAATCAATGTGATACACCAAGTAAACAAAATCAAAATCAAAATCAAAAAAACATTTGAAAACATTAACATCCATTTCTGATTAAAAACCTCTATAAAGTAGATACAGAGGGATTATACCTCAACATAGTAAAGACCATATGACAAGCTCACAGCTAGCCTCATACTCAACAGTAAAAAGCTGAATATTTTTTCTCTGAGATCAGATGCAAGACAAAGATGCTTAATCACCACATTTTATTCAACATGGTTTTGGTATTCCTAGTCCAAAACAATCAGGCAAGGAAAAAAAAAATAAGGACGCACAAATCTGAAAGGAAAAGACAAAGCTGATGCTATTTGGAGATTTCATAATATTATATATAAAATCCCTAAAGCCCCCACCAAAATCTGTTAGAACTAATACCCTCAGTGAAGTCGCAAGATACAAACTTCATATACAAAAATCAGTTGCATTTCTATACACTAATAACAAATTGCCATAAGGTAAAATTAAGAAAACAATTCTATTTACAGTTGAACAAAGAAACGATGAATTATTAGGAACAAATTTAACCAAAGAGGTGATAGTCCTGTACCCTGAAACTCTAAGACACTAATGAAAGATAGTGGATTTTGTTATCAAAATTCCAAACGAAATTTCCACAGACATGGAACAAACAACCCTAAAATTTGTATGGAACCACAAAGGACCTTGAATAGCCAAAGCAATCTTGAGAAAGGAAAACAATATTGGAGGTGCCATGTTTCCTGATTTAAAACTATATTTCAAAGCTGTATTAAGCAAAACAGTATAGTGTTGGTATAAAAATGGGTGCAGAGATCAACAGAATAGAATAGAGAGCCCAGAAATAAACCCAAATACCTACAGTTAATTCATTTTTGACAGAGGAACTAGGAACATGCAATGCGGAAAGGACAGTCTCCTCAATAAATGGTGTTGGGAAAAGTGGACACCTACATGCAAAAAATAAAACTGAACCACTCTCTTATACCATTCACAGAAATTAATTCAAAATGGATCAAAGACTTAATCATAAGTCCTGCAGCCATATAAATCCTGGAAGAAAAAGTCATAAACAGTTTTGGTGGGGACTTTTTGGATTTGATGCCAAAAGTAAAGGTAACAAGAGCAAAACTAACTAAGTGGGACGACATAAAACTAAAACTTCTGTGCAACAAAGGACACCATCAGCAAAATGAAGAACTTACGGGGCAGTCCAGGGCGTCGGGACTCAGTGCTTTCACTGCCATGGCCCAGATTAAAATCTGTTTGAGGAACTAAGATCCAGTAGGGCATGCAGGTTGGTAAATATATAAATAAAGGGCAAAGATATTGTGGCGGAAAAAAAATTTTTTTAATGGAAAGACAATCTATAGTAGAGAAAATATTTGCTAAATATATTTCTGATATGGGTTAATATGTGGAATACATAAAGGACTCATACACCTCAATAGCAAAAGAATACAGTCTCATTTAAAAATGGGCAGAGGACCAGAATAGACATTTTTTCAAAGAAAGCATACAGTTTTTCATGAAAAAGTACATGAAAAGATATGCAATCATCAGGAAAATGCAAATCAAAAACCACAATGAGATATCACCTCATAGATTTGTTTTTATCAAAAAGACAAGAAATAATGAGAATTTTTGAGAATGTGGCGAGAAGAGAAAGCTTGTGCACAGTTGGGGGAAAGATAAGTTGGTGCAGCCACCATGGAAAACAGTATTAAGGTTCCTCAAGTGGAAACTCAAACCTAAAAATAAAACTGCCATGCGAGTTAGTAATTTCACTTTGGGGTATTTATCTGATGAAAATAAAAACACTAACTTAAAAAGATATGTGCAACCCTGATGTTCATTGCAGAATTATTTAAAGTAGCCAAACATTGTTAAGCCTTTTTTGATGGATGAATGGATAAACAAAATTTGCTATGTACATATATCCAGCCATAAAAAAGAAGAAAATCTTGCCATTTGCAACATGGATGGAACTTGAGGGCATTATGCTAAATGAACTAAATCAAATGGAGAAAGAAAAATACCATTTAATCTTATTTACATGTGGGTTATTAAAAAAAAAAAAAACAAACTCCAAAACAGAAGAATGAGTTCAGGAATGCAAAGAGCAGTTTGGTGGTTTCCAGAGGGTCAATGTGGTCAAAATGGGATGGGTGAAGGTAGCCAAAAGATACAAACTTCCAGGTCTAAAATTACTGTCATGAGGATGTAATGTACAGCGTGGTGACTACAGTTAACCCTGTATTTTATACTTGAGAGTAGGTAGGAAAATACATCTTAAAGTTTTCATCATAAGAAAAAAAATTGTTTAACTACATGTTGTGATGGATATTACCATACCTGTGGTGATTATTTACCAATATGTACAAATACATAAATACTATGTTGTACACTTAAGACTAGTACAATGTTACAAGAATTACATCTCAAAAATTTTAACAATCAAGGTTAGAATACGTGAATTAAATTAGTTCCATCCTTACCTCATTTAGGTTTCTCTGGTGGCTCAAACGGTAAAGAATCTGACTGCAATGTGGAAGACAGATTTTGATACCTGGGGTCAGGATGATCCCCTGGAGAACAGAATGGCAACCCATTCCAGTATTCTTGCCTGGAGAATTCCATGGACAGAGGAACTTGGCAGGCTATACAGTCCACGGATTTGCAAATGGTCAGACACGACTGAGTGACTAACATTTTTACTTAATGTCATTTTTGTGGACCCAAATTAAACTTAGACTACTAAAATATCACTTAGATTTTAAAATACCAAATCTCACTGCATCCTGCAGGGTTGGGACAGACACACAGAAACAGACAGTAAGTCACCTGCACACGAGATATAGGCTTCCTCCTTGGGAGAGCGTGAAGTGTAATTCCAAGGGTCAGAAGGACACTGCCAGAGACAGGTGTCAGTTTTCCGACAGCGGATTCCATCCACCCACCGAGGTCTAGAACCTTCCCTGAGGCCAACAGAAGGGTTGAGGGTTCCACTGTCCCCACAGCCAAGCTGTCTGCAGATCACGGACACAGTGATGTCTTCCATGGGGCTGCGGCAGACACTGCCCCAGGTCCCGATTGTAGAAAACTTCCAGCCACCCAGCACACTGCTGGTCCTCTGCTCACCATCCTGAGGGCCAGGAACTCTAAGGTTGAAAGGGGAGGAGACAGGACACAGTAAAATCTTTGCTGGATGCTCTAGGTTTTCCTTTCTTCTAGAAATGGTGAACATTCATCTCTGAATGTTCAAGAGATACCCACTAGATGACAAGACTGACATCGCCTCCCTTTTAACTGACTTTGTCCCATTTGTGTCTGTCTTTCTATTTCTACCACAATGGTGTAGTGGATTTGAATTGAGAGGAAGACCAAACTTCGTGGGTGCTAGTGAGGGAGGGAAGCTGAATCCTGCTTCCTGACAAAATCTTCAAAGAGTATGTCAAAGGGATGTGATGTGGATACTGGAGCGATAGGCAGAATAATTAACCCCAGAATGTCCACATCCCAATCTCTGCAACTTGTGAATCTGTTACCATATCGGACAAGAGGGATTTACAAATGTGACTAAGGTAAGGACCGTGGGATGATGAGTTTAAGCTAGAATACTGTATTAACAATGTGAGCCTCATCCTTAGACCCACTGTCTTTACAAGTAGAATACTTTTCTTAGCTCTGGTTAGAGAGAGAGATGTGACTCCGGATAATGGTTGAAGACAGGCGGCATTGCTGATCTGAAAATGGATGAAGGGGGCTATGAACCAAAGAATGTAGGCAGTTTCTAGAAGCTTGAAAAGACAAGAAACAGATTCGCCCCTAAAGCCGCAAAAGTGATGCAGCACTGCTAAAGCTGGACCCCAGCCCAGTGAGATCCGTGCTGGGCATCTAAGCTACAGAAGTAAGGCAGGTAAACACACATTGTTTTAAACCACTAGTTGGTATGTTGTTACCTAAGCAAATGGAAACTAGTACTGTGGGTTTAAATCTTTTGTATGTAACTGGAGAGACAGCCCTGCTTTCAAGAAAAACTGTGAGAAAAGGCTCTGCCAGGAAACACTGCTGAAAAGAAAGCACCAGAACCTCAGCTGCTGCAGGAGGCAGTGAAAGCACCTCGTCTTCACGTCTGCTGGAAAGACAGGCTCCATGGGAGGAAGCCTCCTTCTCTCGTCCTTTCAGCATCTCTGTGAATGTGTGAGTTGGCCTGGATCTTGATCTCCTTGAACTCCCCTCCTGCTATCCTTGTATTTTCATCCCCTCACCATTTTGCACTTCAGTACTGTAGTCCCTGGTGGTTAGGACAATAATCAAGACTCTGTCTGCAATGTATGAGTCCCAGGTTTGACCCTTGGGTGAGGAAGATCCCTGCAGAAAGAAATGGCAACCCAGTATTCTTGGCTGGAAAATTCAATGGACAGAGGACCCTGCTGGGTTACAGTCGATGGGACTGCAAAAAGTAGGACAGGACTGAAGCAACTCAGCACACTTGCACCACAGTCCTTCTCAATTTGTATAGCCCCTCATTGAAATCTCCTCCTTATTTCTAACAAGCTTCTCTACATTCTTCTTGGGTCATTGTTTCTACTCTAGATTTCTCCTAAACATGGTACCTCACTTCCAACAATCCACTACTGAGGCTGAAATTTCTCTTCCATACCTGACTCCTAAGTGTTCAATTTTGACCAAGATAATGAAAAGACATGCTATTCTAATATTATCTTGCTACATCACCACCACTTTGACTTATCTTCACATCATTAAAACATGTCTGAAAATACAGAAAAGACAGAACAGAGGGAGGAAACTAGTGACAGAAAGAGAAATAGAAGGAACATGGAACCATTGATAAAAATGTGAGAGCCTAAGTTAGAGCAATGGTAGTCAGGGATACAAACCACAGTCAGGGTTTAAATATCAGAGCACTCTCCACTTCTCTACTTTTAAGTGTACCTTAACTGGAATTAATATCAAGACATCAGTATTCCTAGAATGGTAACATTGGGAGTTCTAATTTCACATCAAGTTCCAACATCACACACTCCATTTTCATTCAGATGCTGATTTATCAAAATAAGGTAGAGACACCTGTAGTGTTTCCACAAATTTATCTGCAGTTGGAACCATGATTAGGACATTGTGACAATTGGGAAGTTTACTTGAGATGCCAGAAAACAGGTTTGTTTAAAACAAAAGCTTCTAACTAAAATTCAAATGCACCTTGAAAATAATTATTTTTAATGAGAATGATAAAGAGAATGGAAGGAAACATTTTGAAGAGATGAATAGATTTATGACATAAGTGCTGTAACAGTTTCACAAATGCATTCTTATCAAGCAGTCTTGTATGTCAGTCAGACCTCAGTAAAGTACTTTTTAAAAAGGAAAAGAATTGTTTCCTTAAGGGCCTCAACTAGAATCATCAAAAATGCTGAAGATGAGATTAGAAAAGATCACTTTTCCAAAGATCTTTCTGGACATAACAACCAATAGCTGATTGGCTGTGGTGTTAAGGGCCTACTGCAGATGACCTCAGGGCTCCACTGTCCCACCATCTCAACAGATGGGATGAAGCTCGCCTAAGCCCAGCCTCTTACCTTAGGGAATTCACTGTGATAACTGACAATATCTTCCTCCAGCCCAGCTGCTCTGATGGGATTAATATCCTGGATATCCAATCTGCAATTGTGATAACAACTAGAAGCCCCTGCCAAATACTGTGATTACCCACTCATACCACTTCACTGCTGTCTTTACTACATCCACCTTGGCACGGGTCAAACACACTTCAGTTCTGTTCAGTCTCTCTGTCATGTCCGACTCTTTGTGAGCCCATGAATTGCAGCACGCCAGCCCTCCCTGTCCATCACCAACTCCCAGAGTTCACTCAGACTTACGTCCATCGAGTCAGTAATGCCATCCAGCCATCTCATCCTCTGTCGTCCCCTTCTCCTCCTGCCCCCAATCCCTCCCAGCATCAGAGTCTTTTCCAATAAGTCAACTCTTCGCATCAAGTGGCCAAAGTACTGGAGTTTCAGCTTTAGCATCATTCCTTCCAAAGAAATCCCAGGGCTGATCTCCTTCAGAATGGACTGGTTGGATCTCCTTGCAGTCCAAGGGACTCTCAAGAGTCTTCTCCAACATCAGGTTCAAAAGCATCAATTCTTCACTCAGCTTTCTTCACAGTCCAACTCTCACATCCATACATGACTACTGGAAAAAACATAGACTTGACTACACGGACCTTTGTTGGCAAAGTAATGTCTCTGCTTTTTAATATGCTGTCTAGGTTGGTCCTAACTTTCCTTCCAAGGAGTAAGCATCTTTTAATTTCATGGCTGCAGTCACCATCTGCAGTGATTTTGGAGCTCAAAAAAAAATAAAGTCTGACACTGTTTCCACTGTTTTCCCATCTATTTCCCATGAAGTGATGGGAACGGATGCCATGATCTTCATTTTCTGAATGTTGAGCTTTAAGCCAACTTTTTCACTCTCCTCTTTCACTTTCATCAAGAGGCTTTTTAGTTTTTCTTCACTTTCTGCCATAATGGTGGTGTCATCTGCATATCTGAGATTATTGATATTTCTACCAGCAATCTTGATTCCAGCTTGTGCTTCTTCCAGCCCAGTGTTTCTCATGATGTACTCTGCCTATAAGTTAAATAAGCAGGGTGACAATATACAGCCTTGACGTACTCCTTTTCCTATTTGGAAACAGTCTGTTTTTCCATGTCCAGTTCTAACTTTTGCTTCCTGATCTGCATACAGGTTTCTCAAGAGGCAGGTCAGGTGGTCTGGTATACACCTCTCTTGCAAAATTTTTCACAGTTTATTGTGATCCACACAGTCAAAGGCTTTGGCATAGTCAATAAAGCAGAAATAGATGTTTTTCTGAAACTCTCTTGCTTTTTCAATGATCCAGTGGGTGTTGGCAATTTGATCTCTGGTTCCTCTGCCTTCTCTAAAACCAGCTTGAACATCTGAAAGTTCACGGTTCATGTATTGCTGAAGCCTGACTTGGAGAATTTTGGGAATTACTTTACTTTTATGTGAGATGAGTGCAATTGTGCGGTAGTTTGAGCATTCTTTGGCATTGCCTTTCTTTGGGATTGGAATGAAAACTGACCTTTTCCAGTCCTGTGGCCACTGCTGAGTTTTCCAAATTTGCTGGCATATTGAGTGCAGCACTTTCACAGCATCATCTTTCAGGATTTGAACTGGAATCCCATCACCTCCACTAGCTTTGTTTGTAGTGATGTTTTCTAAGGCCAACTTCACCTCACATTCCAGAATGTGTGGCTCTAGGTTAGTGATCACACCATCGTGATTATCTTGGTCATGAAGATCTTTTTTGTACAGTTCTTCTGTGTATTCTTGCCACCTCTTCTTAATATCTTCTGCTTCTGTTAGGTTCATACCATTTCTGTCCTTTATCGAGCCCATCTTTGCATGAAATGTTCCCTTGGTATCTCTAATTTTCTTGAAGAGATCTCTAGTCCTTCCCATTCTGTTGCTTTCCTCTATTTCTTTGCATTGATCTCTGAGGAAGGCTTTCTTATCTCTCCCTGCTATTCTTTGGAATTGTGATTCAGATGCTTATATCTTTCTTTTTCTCCTTTGCTTTTTGCTTCTCTTCTTTTCACAGCTATTTTAAGGCCTCCCCAGACAGCCATTTTGCATTTCTTTTCCATGGAGGGTCTTGATCCCTGTCTCCTGTACAATGTCACAAACCTCCGTCCATAGTTCATCAGGCACTCTATCTATCAGATCTAGACCCTTAAATCTATTTCTCACTTCCACTGTATAACCATAAGGGATTTGATTTAGGGCATACCTGACACACTTAGACAGCACTGGGCACATCTTAGGAGTCACTTCAGGTCCTCTTAGTCTCACTACCTCATATGCGTGTTGTGCTTCAGCTGCTGTGTTGTAAACTTCAAGACTGCATTTTCTGCTCCCTCAACATCCCTGCAAATGTGATGTGAGCTCCCCACTCTCCTGATCAGGTGCACCAGTGTGATGAGACTGTTCCCTGCCATGAGTCCCACTTCTGGCTTCCTCTGACTGTGACCTAGAGACATTTAAATGCACCAGCGAAATCCCTTCACACCTTTTCCTTGTGTAACTGCATCCTGACCCCCGATATGGTCACTTATCCATGGGTCTTCACATGCCATTTGGGGTCACCATTGCTTGGTTGAGCCTGTTCTATTGGCACATCCTCCGCATACCAACATGATGGAGTGTGTGAACTGACTTTTAGACCCTAGGAGTATGATAAACCTTGTTGCCCACAACTCTTCTATGACCCCTGCCCCACCGTATAGCCACACCCTAGTGACCATTACATCAAAGAAAACAGAACAATTACCATGATGAGACTGTGTCACAGAGGTCGAATCCAGAAGCTGAATCTGTATGAAACTTTTGACCTCAACTCTCTGCCTCCTGTGACACATCACAAAGACCCTTCACCCAAGCATGTTCTAAGGCTGTATCCGTAATCTCGAGTCATTCTAGTGATAAGACAGAGGCTTTTCCTGCTAGAGATCCCCACGCAGGCCAGACAGGACTTACCTGAGCAGACTACTCCAGCATCCCAATCATGGGTATAGCTATCATTACGATGGTATTTAATATTAGAATGCCTACAGTCACTGACAGTTGACTCCACCCCTTTACATGAAGTATACAAAAGCCAAATGGGGCCAAGTCCTGGTCCAAAATAAGCCCCTCCAGGAAAACCAATGGCAGCTCCACACCCCAGCTGTCTGCACACTACAGATGCATCCTCCAAGCTCCAGTGTGATCATCCTCTGAGCCCCATTCTCCCTGGTGCTTCACTTCCACTCTCCCCTCACAGCGGTAGGCTCCATCCTTCAGCCTCAGCTCCAGAGCTGCAAGAGAGACACAGACACAGGACACAGGAAGGACTTTAGGAGACTTGCAGTGATATAAGTATTTAAAATATTAGCTCTCTGAGGAGCAAAAAAAGTGCATGGTATATAGTATTTGTAGACTTCTGTTGTATAAATATTCCCCCTGTGGCCAACTCTAGGCTCCCAATGTGCCATCACTGAACATGGAGCAGGAAGGGAGGCACCAGGTGTTTCTCACGAGCCTGTAGAACCAGCTCCGGGGACACCACCAAGGACAGGCCTTCAGATACTCTGGATGTTGCCCTCCCTGTAGATGTGCCCAAGGCTACTAGGGCCCAGCTTCACCATCTCAGTCACAGCTCATGGCCTGGCATCCAGGGAAGAATCCTCTGTCTACTTCCCTGTCCATAGGGAGCATCTCATCCAGCTTAGAAACGGAGGGCTGTGGAAACAGGCTCTAAAATGTCCTGGCTATTCCTGCCATCTGGTGTTCATGTCCTTGTGTAATCCACACTCGAATGTACCTAGTAACCTGCATCTAACAAATGGAATTTGACAAAAGTTGTCAGATGTCACTTTAGCCATTAAGTTAGATGACTCTGGTTTCTGCATTAAAAAGGAGTTCATTTGTAGGAACATCATAGATGGAGACATTACTAGTGTTCAGCAACACTTTATGAACATGTGGAAATAGTAATACTTCCTTGCCTGTTGGAATTTAAGCATAACCCTGTGATCTGAATCATTCAATGAAGTCAAGAACAAATGATGTCAGTTCCACACAGAAACATTTAAGAGCCAATATATTTTTCTACCACAGCAAATACTGAAGCCTTGTGTTGCAGTGGTAGCATAATGAAATTGTGGAGCATTCAACAACCTGAGTGCTTAAAGAATTATGATAGCAGAAGTCCTGCCAAAGTGAACAGAACTTGTCATACAAGGATAAATTTTGGTTTTTTTTTTCTACAACATACCCAGCTTACTTTTACTAAAATGGAAAATAACAGCAGAAAATTGACAAGAAGAAAAACACTGAGATAAAGATTAGGCATATAAAATTGAAAAACACCTATACTAACATCTAAATCCCCAAGAACAAAAAGAGATGCCAGGGTGGAGTAGATTGAAACTTTAGACTTACCAAAAGGTAAAAAAAAAAAAAAAAAAAAAAAAAAAAAAAACTGCCAATCTAAAATTCTACACTCAAAACCATTCTCTCAAGGAATAAAGACCTCAAACATGCCATTACCTAAATGCTGATGTAGGAGACAGCAGCCTCCATCCTCTTAAAGAAAGACCAAAAGGTAGACAATGATCAGTAATAAAAACAGCTCCAGAAAGATCTGGAGTACTCTTAGAAGTCTGACCATGCCAAGACACTGTCATTTGGTGGCATCATTTCGTCCTTCAAACCAGCATCACTCAGAGTTTCTCTCACCAGGAGGATAAGAGCAGGCTGAGTAACCAGTGTCCCTAGCCTTTGGGGGCACCATATGAAAGTCCTGCTTCAGGTTCTCTTCACGCAGACCTGCAAAGCTGAGCCAGTCTTATAGAGCTGGCTAGGCATAAGAAAGAAGAGCAAAGGACCAATAGCAACCACATGGCAGGAGAAATCACACTTCACAGTGACTTGCTCTGCAGACAGAGACAGCAGATTTTGCCCCTGAAAGAATTAATAACCAGCACAGATGATTGTTTCCAGTAGTCATGTATGGATGTGAGAGTTGGACCGTAAAGAAGGCTGAGCACTGAAGAATGGATGCTTTTGAACTGTGGTGCTAGAGAAGACTCTTGGGAGTTCTTTGGACAGCAAGGAGATCAAACCAGTCAATCCTAAAGGGAATCAACCCTGAATATTGATTGAGAGGACGGATGCTGAGGCTGAAGCTACAATACTTTGGCCACCTGGTGCAAAGAGCTGACTCGTGGAAAAGACCCTGATGCTGGGAAAGACTGAAGGACAAGGAGAAGAGCAGCACAGGATGAGATGTTAGACAGCATCGCCAACTCAATCGACATGAGTCTGAGCAATGAGCCAGTGTTGGTCTCAGTCTTTGCTGCCTTCCTAGGCCTTCCCACAACCTGACCACCTGCAACCATCAACTCCCCCAACAGAGGCACCTGCAAGAGGCCCCCAAAGCCAAATGTGTGCACACCATTGGCTCTGGCCACCGCCACTGCTGGCCTTGATCCCTAGGCTCTGGAACCAGAGGCACTGTTGAGAACACTAACTACCATTCCAGTGACAGCAGACCCCCTGCGACACTTTCCAAACGCCACACAGTTGTCAATGCTGTGAATGTCAGCAGCCTGAGCCAAATGGATCTCATGCCCTCCCAGACCCAGTGCCACCTTATGCCTCTGTGCTTGGCACCCTGCAGGACATTCCAGTGTTCCCCTACCCAGAGGTGAAAGGCTTTCCCTACTGAAATCATAATATAGATTCTGGTACAGGTGACTGCTTTTTTAAATGTGCAGACATCTACAAGAGAATAAGACATCAAGAAGAATCGGGGGAGCAAAATCCCACCAAAGGAATACAGTAAACCTCCTGTAACCGACTCAAAGTAATGGAGATCCAGGAATTCAAAATAATACTTCAAAAGATGATCAGAGAGTTATAAGGTAACTCAAATATTTAATGATACCAATAAAACAATGCAAATAAAATAAGAACAACAATAAAGATACATAAATATTCTTTTAAAAAAGAACCAACCAGATATTTTGAAACTGAATAATAAACAAATGGGCTTCCCAGGTGGCTCTAGCGGTAAAGAAGCCACCTGCCAATGCAGGAGATGTAAGAGACTCGGGTTCAATCCCTGGGTCCAGAAGATCCCCTGGAGGAGGATATGGCAACCCACTCCAGTGTTCTTGCCTGCAGAATCCCATGGACAGAAGAGCCTGGTGGGCTACAGTCCATAGGGTCACAAAGAACCAGACATGACTGAGGCGACTTAGCAAACACACAATATAATGAGTAAACTGAAAAATTCAATACAGAGATTCAACAGACTTGACCAAGGGAAAGAAAAAGAAAAAAGAATCAACGAGTTAGAAGAAAGGTCAGTTGAAAGTATCCAAAGAGAAGCAAAAAGAGAATGAAAGGAATATAGAAAGCCAGTGGGAACTGTGGACACCATAAGGAGGAACAATGTATGCAATGGAGTCAGGGCAGGAGAAGTGAGGGAGAAAAGAATTAGGGGCTGAGGACTTCCTGGTGGTGCAGTGGGTAAGAGTCCACCTGCCAATGCAGGGGACATCAGTTCAATCCCTGGTCCAGGAAGATTCCACATGCCGCAGAGCAACTAAGCCTGTGTGCCACAGCTGCTGAAACCTATGCACCCAGAGCCTGTGGTCCACAGCAAGAGAAGCCCCTGCAGTGAGAAGCCTGTGCACTGCAGCGAGGAGCAGCCCCTGCTCACCGCAGCGAGAGAAAGCCCGCGGGCAGCAAGGAGACCTAGCACAGCCAAAAGCAAATAACTAAAACAGAAAGGGGAAAACACAGGCTGAGAATTTCCCAAACCTGGGGAAAGATCTGGACATCTAGGCTCAAGAAGCTAATAAGTCACCCCAAAATTTCAATCCAAAGCAACCTTTTCTATGACTAACGGAGTTAACTGTCCAAATGCAAAGACAGAATTCTAAAGGCGTAAAGAGAAGAAAAAGTTCTGTCACCCAAGAGGACTCCCATAAGGAGATGAGCAGATTTGTCCAAAGAAACCCTGCAGACCATGAGGAAGGATTGGTGACATTCTCCACCCTCACTCAGGGGAAAGCAGCTCCAGGGCGGGACAGGAGAGGGCACGGAGAAAGGGCTCCCTACAGAGTCACAGCAGCTCCTGGGAGGGGAAAGGACCGTCCCAGGCCCCCAGCACATCAGGAAATGAGTCACAGGGACCGGGGCAGGGACTCAGGAACTTATACACCTGAGGCTGTGCTTCAACTGATCCCTACAGACAAGAGGTCCGCTCTCCTGGCTGCAAGCTCGTCTGATCCACAGTGAACACCTGGTGGGAACAGGTAGGGCCAGCAAGCAGAGCCTCTCACAGAGCCCAGTGCTGCGCACACACGGCAACAAGCAGAGGAGAGCCCAGGGAGTGGGGGAGAGGAGCCACAGAGAGGCAGGCAGGTGCGCCATTCTCTCTGATCTGGTCACATGCAGCGGCATGACACCCAGCCCATGTGGGACCCTGTGTGCTTCACAGACCAGCAGACTCAGTCCCTGCTCAGCAGCCCCATTCCTGTCACACAGACAGGCTGTGTCGCCCCTTATACACACGTGCACACACACACACATTCTAACACACACACACAACATCACACACCCTCACACACTCCTCACACACTCCACAAACACACACACTCTTCACACCCTCACACACACATTCTCTTCACACACACACACACCCTCACATACTCACACCCTCACACACTCCTCACACACTCATACACATACTCCTCATACCCTCACAAACACACACCCTCACACACTCCTTACTTTCACACACACACACACACACGCACACACGTACAGAGCCTACAGGAGTACAGACACAGGAAACACGGAGACCCAGGGGCTGTGTTCACACACCAGGCACGTGGAGTGTGTGGAAACAGCCCAGAGTCCTCGCTGGGGTCAGTCGCTGGACCTTTCACCCACTGGGAGCCACTGGGACTCCTAGAAGCTCCCTGAGAACAAGGGAGACAGCAGAGGGACTCAGGGTGAGCCAGCTCGGTCCAGACCAAACCTCATTGCTCTGTAAAATCTGCCACTACGACCAGTGTAGCCCGCAGAGGAGAGGGACCAGTGTTCACAGTCAGCGTGGGTCCTTTTTGGTCAAAAACACCGAGACCACAGCCCCAGAGCTCCAGACCCCTTTCCTTTAACCACAGTGTCCACTCCCTGCTGTGAACCCAGGACAGAGGGCAGCTCTTACCTTGACCACCCATTATGGTGCCAAGGAGGAGGACACAGAATCCCTGGAGGGAGAGGTGTCTGCTCAGAGCCATCCTGACCCCACGTCCTCAAGGTCACAGTCCCAGCTGCAGGATCAGCCTATGAGGGGGCATCAGGGTGCTGACCGGGGTCTATATAGACCACCCCTTATACCCTCCCTCCTGAGAGCCAACAGCAACACCTTTCACCATTTCAGGCACTATCGGAGGCTGCATCTGCCCCTTTCTGAACACCAATGAGCTTCTGAATCTTCCACATCTCCTTATATGAGCAACACAGTCCTTTGACCTCCTGCTTCCATGGTCCTGAGAGCCCAGTCCCGTGACCGGGACTGGGATAGAAAAGGTGCATCAGAAACCTTGCGTGCCTTTCTCTCTCCTAATCACCCTTGTCGACATCTGCAGACTGTGAGATCTCACAGGGTCTGGGTGTGGGATCTGTTGGCCTGTGGAGAATATCTTTTGTACAATCAAGTAATGATTTTCCCCAGCACTGAGCTCAGGGTGAAAGCAGAGACCTCAAGAAGTCCTGAAATACAACAATATTTATCAGGTCAGCAGAAAATGAGGGCCTGGAGTACAGGAATTCACAGGTGACTGTGGAGGCATGAAGTAAGACCCATCAAGTTGGGGGATGAGATTGCAGGGTTTGCCCCCTTCTCAGAGTGATCTGGAGACTGGGTCCTGGAACAAGTGCCTGCATGCTCAGTCGTGTCTGACTCTTTGCAGCCCCTGCACTGTAGCTCGCCAGCCTCCTCTGTCCAGCGGATTTCCCAGGCAAGAGTACTGGAGTGGGTGGCTGTTTCCTTCTAAAGGGATCTTTCTGACTCAAGGATCAAAACCGTGTCAGCTGTGTCTCCTGCATTGGCAGGCGGGTTCCCTATAGGGACGTTCAGATATATTAAATCCCTTTCCCTTTATTGCATTTCATTTTATGTGAAGTATCTCTTTCAGCTAGTTACCAAAAAAATTTTATGGAGAGAAAGATTGCTATTAAAGGAAACAAAGAGAGGAGGAATCATCATTCAACTCTAGTCTTCCAAAATTGTAGCAGAGATCTCTAGAGGAAAGCGTGGAGCTTCCCTGATGGCTCAGCAGTGAAGAATCCGCCTGCAAAGCAAGAGATGTGGGTTTGATCCCTGGGTCAGGAAGATCCCCTGGATATGGAAATGGCAACCCACTCCAGTGTTCTTCCCTAGAGAATTCTGTGGACGGAAGGGCCTGGTGATCCTTTTGTGTCCAACGCAGTCCATTGCATTGAAAAGAGTCAGACACAGCTAAGGAACTAAACAACAAGAAAATTAAAGTTTAGAAAGACTAAAGTTTTCTAAACTTCACATTTATCCCCCTCACAAGCTGAGAGTATGGTTTCATAAGATTCAGAATACATTTGTATTATAAACCGTAACTAAAGACAGTGCAAAGTGTAATTTAAGGGAACAGCTCCAGACAGAAGGGGAAATAGAAAGTCTTCTTCTACATGACAGCTGCATGTGATGGGGAAAGAAGGGGCGAGTGAAGCAGAGAATAGAAGGGGTTCATGCTTCCTGGAACCATCAGTGACCCACCTCCTCAGTTCTGCATTTAAGAAGAAAGGTGGCAGCAAGAATGGAATCCCAGGTGGGCTGAGGGGACAGATACAAGCAGAAGGGACTGATGTCCAGTACAGCCATTGATGCCTTGTTCTGTTTCCACTGATCAGAGAAGCTCTCAGATGCTTCCCAGAAAGTAATCCTGATGAATATACAACTGAGAAGGACCATAAGGGATGCAAGAGAGAGCTCCCCCATCAAAATTCAAGGCCACTAATGTGTTGCCCCCATTTCTCATGCCCCCTCAGGCTCAAGATTCCCATGATGCAGCCCTGTGGTCCACACAAGCCCAGCCTGAGGCCCCCTCACCCTGACTCCATCTTTTCAGCACAGACGTGGAAGGAAGCATCTGTGACACACAGACCCCAGAGGCCCCACGGAGCTCAGAGACGGCTTCAGGAGCCGCACACACATGCCCACCTTAATGTCTCAGCCTGGACAACACCCAGGGCAGCTGCTGGCCATTTAACAGCCCTGCCACATCCCCCACCAGAAGGACCCTCATCCTGGTCTGCAGACACAGCTTCTCTGTCCTGTAATACCCATCCTTCCTTCTTGAGACTCAGGAGGAAAGACAACTGATTACAAGCTTTCCTCCCTCTAAATATGCTAATATTTACCCATTATTTATACAAGATTCACTTCCTTGTCATCTGGTCCTCTCACTCTCAAACTCCGTGACTGTACCTGAGCCCCGTCTCCTTCTATATCTGGACCTTTAACTCATTAATGATAAAAACTGATTATAAATATCAAAACCAAAATTTACAGTCAGGGGCTGGAGAAGGACCAAGGTCTGCTCAGTCACTTGGAATTGATGCTCTACTCCCTCTGGGCCCAAAGTCATCACTCCTTACCCAGTTATGGACTCCACACCATCACCAGAAACCACCAGACAGACACCTAGAACATGGGACATGCTTTCTGGGGTCCAGTCATCCCTCCCAAGGGATGACACATGGATGCATTTAGTGAACCAGGTACACACGGTCTCAATCACCTTGGGATTGAGATCTCACAGGTAAGACACTGCTGAGGATTCCAGACTCTGTTATAGGGAAGAATGGGCTGGAAAAGAGGGGCTAGCTCAGGGCTGGCAGGCTGTCCCCAGGCAGCACCCTCTACCCCAGAGATGGGGCAGCAGGGTCAACATGGACCAACTCACCCTTGGAAGAATTTACTTCTTTTCTGACACATAAGAAAATCTCAGTGTCCAATCTCATCAAAGATTTGAGAAGGAAAGCTTTAGAGAGGACACTAACCCAGCTGTGTCCACAGTGAACTTGAGAAAGTGGAAGGCAGGGGTCAGGAGAACAGACCCGGGAGCCAGACTGCCTAGTCTTGACTCACAGTTGAGCTACATGCCATGTGTGGGCATTGAACATGGTTCTTACACTCTCTGATTAGTAAAAGGAGGGTTGTGATCATGCCTAGATGACTGAGTTTTGGTGAGGATTAAGTGAGTTTGCATTAGCATGTGATATTACAACACTAGTTAACAGTAATACATGTGCTGATGCTGATTTGCTCAGTCATGGCCGACTCTTTGTGATCCCATGGACTGTAGCTCACCAGGTTCCTCTGTCCATGGAATTTTCCAGACAATAACAGTAATACATAGTAGTGGTATTATGTACTACTGTTAACTTGCCTTCCTGATGACTCACATGGTAAAGAATCTGCCTGCAGTGCAGAAGATCTGAGTTCAATCCCTGGGTCAGGAAGATCCTCTGGAGAAGGAAATGGCAACCCACTTCAGTATTCTTGCCTGGGAAATCCCATGGACAGAGAAGCCTGGAAGGGCTACAGTCCATGGAGTCGCAAAGAGTTAGTCATTAGTGAGTGACTAACACACACACATACACACACAGTAGTAGTAAAGAAGCAGAGTTAGGGCATCTCCCACCATCTCGTCACAGGAATCCCAGGACTCTAGAACAGGAATTCAATTCTGTTACCTGGAGCCTTGACTGTGGCTCTTGGAACTCTCCCAGGAGCTATAGGCTGTGATGGTGATTGGTGCCAATCAGAGCTGTGTGTCTTCTACACATCACCCCTTCTCTCTGTGCACCATGCAACTGCTCAAGAACCTCAATCTTACCATTGGTGAGCTTTTGTGAATCAAGTTGTTTACTTAATCATTTTACTTTATAAACTTGAATGTACTTGGCAAAATATTTTGCATCTAATTCAACATAAATCCGCCACGGGTGTACATAAGTTGTAAAGTAAAAAAATAAAAAATAAATAGAAAATAAATTTAAAAAAAAAACCATTTTGTATCTAATTCACCTTCATATCCCCAATGCCTGGCTAATTAAAAATCCTAAATTTTGTCTTTCGTGTACCTGAATGAATGAATGTCAGCCTGGTATTTTACACAAATCATTTCAATCAAAAAGAAATCTTTTGAGAAATAATTTAACTTGTTGTGAGGATGTAACAGCACAATGTAAGCTGCATCATTCGTTTGAATGATATTTCAATACTGTTAAATGGTATGAGCTATATATGGTTCACTCCAACACCTTTCTGCAATGAATGCAGTAAATTGCAATAACTAGAAACAACCTAGCCCCAGCACAAGAGCAGTGCTGAGAGAGCCAGCTCTAAACATGGATAAACGCTGCAAATTTCTCTCTCTATCTGGAGATAAAGGAGACAAACCACCGAACACTGACAGGTGAGGACCATGAAGCCTCCTGTTCTGTCTTAATCAGATACAGCCAAGTGGTCAGGATGTTTATGAATTTATCATTTGGCACATTTTCAATTCAAACCACACACAACTGTAACAGGAAGCAATTTTGTTATAAAAAATGTGAACAGCTTCCGTTTGAATTAGAAGTGCAAAAGTAAAAAGCAGAAAAAATCTTGTTCTTTTACTGAGGCTAACTATTTGTCCTTATGGACTGTAAAACAATACAACATGTAGCGTTATTATTCCCAAATCACCATGAGAATATGGTGGTTTCAGAGGTTCAGTAATCTCTTTGCTAGGAAAGTTAATAATTAAACCTGCTTGCTTGAGGAAAATTTCCTCAGGACCAATCAGAGTGACTAAAATACTAAATATTTTATAATTAAAAAAGAGGCATACAACTCTAAGGGAAAATTATTAGCGGAGTTGTTATACCAAAGCATTGGAGACCTGCCTCACCATCTGTGTTCCTTGCATGGATGGGACTAAGGTTCGTAAAGACTCCTTTACCAAAGACCACTTCATCACCAGGGCATGAAGGAAAGCAAGGCTATGAGCTGGTGATGTCCAGCCCATCACCTCTGTTCAGCCCTTTACAGTCTATAACCAGAAACATCAAAGAGTGTGGAACTGAATTGGCCTCATTCATTCCTCCATAGTGCAACATCAGATACCAGAGACAAGAGCAGATCAAAGCTAATAAATCAAAGACAAGCAGATTCTAAGTGGAGCACATGCTGACCAAGGACCCTTCCCCACTGCTGTTGGAAAGGAAGAAGCCCTCCCACCCCAGACACCATCTGTGGGAGGAGAGACAAGAAGGTGCCTCTGTAATTAGAGAAAAATCAGTCAGAGCAGGGAGCTTGAACTAGAAATGACAAAACAATTATTAAAACGAACCCGAGCTAAGTTGAGGGACAAATTTTAAATAGGAGACTCTGTGTTAACTTTATGGAACTTTCAGTCCACACAAACATCCCTTGCTAGTGCACAAGATGAAATCAGTGATAAAAAGAGTATATTACATTTATGTATATTTGAATTCCAGAGGGCACATTTTTAAGCCCACTACAGAAAGAAAACTCATAAATCTTCTCATTTTTAAATGCACTCTAATTTCCCCAGCTCAAAATTACCACTGTGCCTATTTAATCGATAAAATCTTGCCCACTGTCTCTAAAGTGGGGGCTTCTTGAGAGCAAGTATTGTGTCTTACTCTTCAATATCTCTTTAAAGTCAAGTAAAGACATAGAAAGATCTTAACAGGGTTATCGTTACCAGATTCATGTTGATGTATGGCAAAACCAATACAATATTGTAAAGTAATTAACCTCCAATTAAAATAAATAAATTTATATTTTAAAAAATAAAAAAAGAAAGAGCTTAACAAATAGTGGGTAAAGAAAGAAATGAATGCATGAACAAATGCTGAAAACCACCCGGAGTTAATGATACTGAGCGGGAAAGGGATGGGGAGACACGAATCTGACTAATCCCACTCGGCACAGACTGAAGTGGAGTAAGGAGTCAGAGACACATCAGACAAAAGAACCAGATAGAAAATGCCTTCTTCAAATCTCACTCTGGGGAAGGTCCAATCACATATAATTTCTGCACAAAGCTGTAGCTCAGAAACTTCACCAAGGCAAGAAAAAGACTGACAGCATTGCTGTCAAGGATGTGGCATTGACAATAATACTCATCAAATAGCTCTTTTTCTAGCTCCCAGTGACTCATTCTGGCCAATGAAACGGGGGTGGTGCCACACGTGTCTCTTCCGAGTGGAGACATGAAAACCCCGTGTGACTCCCTAGCCTCTCTCTTTTCTGCCCCAGAAGCTGTGTGTTCCCAGTGGGGCACAGGCCAGCCGATGCTGCCTCGCTGACCACGGTGCGTGTGTAGGTTGGTGATGCGTGTGTGTACGCATGTGTGTGTTGCCTCTGCGATCTGGGGGTCAGTTGTTCCAGTAGCAGAACGGAGTCTATTCTGACAGATCCAAAGGGGAAGGAAGACTTGAAAAAAAGACAGAGGCTGTCACATGAATCAGGTACTTTCCTGGATCTCCTCTTCCTCTGTGTCTTCATCCCAAGATACTCCCTCAGGTGGTCAGCTTGCATCCTCTCTTGGGCCTGGTTGATTCTCAATCACCATTTCTGGTTGACCAATAACTAGATCTAAGTCCTGTTTAAGAGTGCCCGCCCCTGGTGCGTCTCCTGTTCCCTTTACATCACTCTGTGCTGACAGTCAGGCTCACTTTCCCAAACTTGTCTCTTAGCATCTCGACCTTCATCCTTAAACAGCTCTCCTTTGCTCAAGTTAGTCAGTTCATCATATTTTTACTTTCCACCAATCCTGTACTAATGAAAAGGCAGCATGTACTTTCTAAACCTCTTCAGTTTTTGTTGATTTCTGGAACAAATCTGATTCCTGGATGTAGTGCTCTATGTAGTTAATTAATTTCTTCACCTTTGGGTAAGAAATAATTTTGCTGAATTTTCTTCCCCTCAACTGAAGAAAATGGCACATTCAAATCCTATCTCTTTGTGATCATGTTACAGAAAGGTATGTGTGTGGGGTCTGGCTGCTCACTGCTTAAAAGCAAGTAAACAGGTCAGGTTGGTGGAAGAGAAAGTTTGCTTTATTTCATATGCCGGCAACTGGCAGGGGCAGTGGCAGACATCTGTTCAAAGGCCAACGTTCACCCGCCATGACAAGTAGGCGGTGAGAGTTTTATAGACAAAGTGGGAGGGGGGTTACATGCAGAAATAGTACAGTCATCTTCACATTGGTCATGAGTGGTCTGACTAGTGTCATCTTGGTTACTTTCAATTCAGTTCAGTTGCTCAGTCATGTCTGACTCTTTGCTACCCCATGGACTACAGCACACCAGGCTTCCCTGTCCATCACCAGCTCCTGCAGCTTGCTCAAACTCATGTCCATTGAGTCGGTGATGCCATCCAAAACATCCACAGTTAATCTTTAGTGCTGGGGTGGACTTGTTCCCATGTCTTGTGGTCAGTTCTCAGGACTGTGGATGCTCAAGTCCTGGGTACAGTGTGGTCATCACGTAGTCACTGCTCCACCTGGTGTTCTGTATCTATAAGAAGCTCCCAGGACATGGCTCAGAATATCATCCATAATCCTTGAGAAAGAACTAAAGGTCCTTACTGTGCTTAATGACTACAATATTATTATTTAGTCTCCTTTGAATGTTTTCCTTTGTTTCCACGTTTCTCGCTTCTCCAATTAAACATATTCTTTCACTAAAGTTTTCCACAGGCAAAAGGCAGGCAGAAGACACGGTGAGGGGCAAGGATCATAGAGTCCTCTCTGTTTCAACCACAGCCCTAGGGCCCCCTTGGGACTTGGAAGGGGCTGGTGCAAGGAGAGGCTCTGAAGAACACGCTTCATTAACTTCATGATTAACCCACCTCTGCTCAGAGCTGATGTAACTACCAACTGCAGAGCTATTGAGCTCTTGTGGGTGGTGATTCTTAAACCACTGAGACCTAAGGTTAGTGCCTCTGGGGTGGCACTCAGAGTTCAAAGCCTGAGTGATTGCTCAGACTCAAAGTCTATGAACTGAGGCTCTGTTGCATGTGGAGCTTTGGTGCAGCTGAGTCCTGCCCGCAGACCAGGCCTAAGAACACTAGAAACACAGCAAAATGTCTTCCTCCTTTAACATCAAAGACTCTGTGAACAGATCTCTTTTCCTTGTCACCGAATGCTTCCCAATCTGGGCATGCTAACCAAGGTGCCTGCAGTGTGCAGGCATTGTCTGAGGCCTTGCCAGGGCCAGGATTGGAGAGAGGCCTGTGCCTGTGTATAAGCTCTGTATCTCCCTCTCTATAACTTAATAGATGCTCAGCTAATATTTATTGAATGGCTGAGTGGCACTGTACTAAATGTTAAGAGAAATTGTCTTAAATATAAAGAAATGTTCTGAGAACATCATTTAGCTAATATTTTTGTTTTAAAGGCATATGTTTCTTGCAATTAGCAAGGCAAGATTTGATTTTCACAACAAGCAGCTTATCACCAACAATATGTCACAACGAACACTGCAAATCTCTATCTCTGAGGATACACAAGACAAACCACAAAGTACCTACATGTGCTTCTTAATAAGTCTTAATCAAACCCAACTGAGAGACAGGATATTCATATGGTTTATCATTGGCAGTTTTTTTCATTAAAATCACACAGCAATATCAGAGGAAGAAAATTTGCAATTAAAAAAGTACAGCTGCACCATCGATATGACCTAAGGAAGGAGATGAGGGGCCAAAAGATTTCTTTTGCCTTAAAATAACAGACAGCTTAATTAGTCTTTCACTTTTTGAAGGAGAGTCCTCTTGGGCTGATCTTGAAAGATGATGTGGAGACCAGGACAACTCAACTGTTCTGCACAACAGTTAGAACTGAGAACTGATAATTTTGGATAATGTTGCTCTTTGAGTCCCTTCTTGTTACTTTTTGTGAATCTACTGTAGGCTTTTACATTTTTGTTGCCACATGGCTCACATAAAACATCTTAGAGGGACAACAGTATATACTACACTGATAACAAGTTAATTCCCAATGACATGCAAAAGCTCTACCTTTTTATCCCCTTCTACGCATTTTGTTTTTGATGTCAATTTACCTCTCTCTATATTGTGTATCCACTAACAAAATATTTTTCTCTATAGCTATTTTAATACTTTCTTTAGACTAAAGCTAACCGGTTAGCACCTACCATATTTCCAGCGTTAGAGTGTGCTGGAATTGGGTTCAGCACTTACATTTACAAGTCTGTTGCATATTTCTACTTCTTTCATATAAAATCAGCATCCTTCATTAAGTTTGAAGAATTGCCCTCAGCAATCTTGTAAGACAAGCCTAATGTTGATGAATTCCATCAAATGTTATTTTCCTTCAACAGGATATTCATGATTTGACTTTGATATCTGGAAAGTCTATATCGTCTTCATTATGAAAAACAACCTTTCCTGAGAAAATTATTCTTGGTTGGTAGGTTCTTTTTTTTTTTTTTTTTTTTTTCATAAGATTGAATATATCATCCTTTCTCTCCTGGACTGTCAGGTTTCTACTCAGAAGTCCACTGATATTTTTAAGGGAATTTCTTTTATGTGAGCATTTTACTTTTCTTCTTGCTGCTTATAAAATTCTCTACTCTTTCTTGATTACAAGTAATGTGTCTTGGGGATGATCATTTTGAATGAACTCTGAGGAGTGACCTATTAGCTACATGAACTTGGATGTCTAAATCTCATTCAGAATATGGGATTTTCTGGTATTATTTCTTGAAGTGCAATCTCTGTCCCTTTCTCCCTCTCTATCACCTTCCTGGGACTCCAATAATGTGCAGGTTGTTTCTGTGAATGTTGCCCCACAGTTCACACAGGTTCTTCCACACTTGGTCATTCCTCTTTTTCCTTTGTCCCCTGGCTGGGTAATCTCAATGGTCCTGCCTTCTGAGTTACAGGGTCTTCTGCTGTTGTTGATGCTCTAGGCAGCATTTTTCATTTTGTTGCATGTCATTCATTGTAGCCTTAAGCAACTGATCCAACCAGTCCATCCTAAAGGAAATCACTCCCTAATATTCATTGGAAGGACTGATGCTGAAGCTGAAACTCCAATATTTTGACAACCTGAATGTGAAGAACTGACTCATTAGGAAAGACCCTGAATGCTATGGAAAGATTGAGGGCAGGAGGAGAAGGGACGACCAGGGATAAGACAGCTGGATGATGGCATCACAGACTCAATGGACATGAGTTTGGGCAAGCTTAGGAGTTGGTGATGGACCAGAAGCCTGGCGTGCTGAGGTCCATGGGGTATGCAGAGTTGGACACGACCTGAACCACTGACCTGAACTGAATCTTAAGCATCTGAATTTCTGTTGGTTCATTTTTCTGTTTTGTTCCTTCTGTTATTCTCTTTGCCTCCACTGCAAAGCTTGAGGGATCTCATTCCCCTACTGGCATTGAATCCAGACCACAGCAGCAAGTGCATCGAATCCTAACCACAAAACCATCAGCAAACTCCCTGTTTACTTCCTTTTTCATGATTTCTATCTCTGTTAAAAAAATCTGAATTTATTCTGTGAAGTAACACCCTAGCTCAACAATTACTGAGCTTGAGCTCTAGAACCCGCAAATCACAAATAGGAGGTGATGCTGCAACCTTGAAGCCTGGGTGCTAGAACCTGTTCACAATAAGAGAAGCCCTCACATAGAGAAACTGCTTGCTGCATTTAGAGAAAGCCATGTGCAGCAACAAAGACCTCAGTGCAACCAAAATAAAAACATTAATAATGATGATGATAATTTTTTAATCTTATTTTCTTCATATGTTGTCTTCCTGAATTTAATCGTTTATCTGTGTTTCTTGGAGTTCACTGAGCTTCTTGCATGTGTGCCTTATTTCATCATATGTCATCTATTTCATCACTTCCCAAGTGAACAGCCATGTGAGCTGCCCTGGAAGAAGCCCTGGGCATCTTCCCATCCCCAAGCACAGCCTAGAACTATGAAGAGTGCAAGCATGAGTGGAGGTTGGAGCCCTAGAAACCATCCAGAGTCATCAACCAAGAAACTGGGTGGGTCCAGCTCAGAACCAGGCCAGCACTCTCAGGTTTTATATTAGTTCAGCAGCTTCTCCACATGTCCACAATGGAATTGGCCGGGGTGGGGTGCAGGGGGTTGCAGGGGTAGTGCTGTGTAAACGTAATCTTTACTTTGCCACTTCTTCATGAGAGCTCTCTCTACCCTGAGGAGTCACAGCAGGATCACAGTTCCATTTTCAGTAGTAACCAGATTAAAGCAATCTTGAAACAATCTTGAAACACTCATCTGAAAAAATAGATGTTTTCAAAGAAGCCCCTTGGTCTGAAATTCTTCCTCTAAGAGATCAGTCATGTCAGATGCCTCCATCCATATCTCTGAAACATAAATAGCCAAATGTTCCTGATCTTTCTATCTACATCCATTCTTCTGGATCCCCTCTGCCTAGGCCTCCACTTTCTTGCCCTCTTGTCCCACCTGAATACAGGGTGTGGGTGAGCACCAAGTTGCCTTCCATCAACTTGAAGATGTATATGAACTGATATAATTCTCTTAGAAGGAGAGATCCTTGGAGAGACAAGAAATAGCAGCATCCTGAAAAAATAGTAGGAAGAGATGGAGAAGAAAGAATGGATTTAGAAGGTTTGGATAATCAAAAAGACATGGGAGATGAGCAAAGAGGTGTCTGTATCCACTAAAGGAATAAATGAGAGATGAAAAAGGAAGAGGTAGCTATGTACAGTTAGATTTTTAATTGGCCTGTGAATATTGAGGCAGGAATAAGGAAAGCTGTATCTATTCTTTCCCACCAGCCAACCTCCCACTTTGAAGCTCACACCCGTCTGGTGTTCAAGAACAAGCTACAAACACAGAGATGTTTAGAACTGTTTTTTTTTTTCCCATGAGTTCATCTTGTTAGGAAGGGGTGTGTGAATGTAGACAAGTTTACATACCTTTTCTAAATAAGGGTGACCTGGAGCACTTGTGAGCATGCCCTCATTAGCCTCTAAGATAGGTGAGAAAGCAGGTCAGCTCACTCATCTTGCATTTCCTTTTGAGGAAGATGGCATTTGAGGCCAATCCTCTAAAAGCATTTGGCATGGAACTTGCTAAATTAACAGCACAGCAAAAAGTTTTTATTCAGAATATTTCAGGTCAGCTCACTCATCTTGCATTTCCTTTGAGGAAGATGGCATTTGAGGCCAATCCTCTAAAAGCATTTGGCATGGAACTTGCTAAATTAACAGCACAGCAAAAGTTAAATTATTCAGAATATTTCATTTTGAGCAATTTTCATATGACACAATTACAGGTCAGCACTACTCTATTGAAATACAGGCAATTAGAATATCTGAGGCTTCATCTCATATTTGATACAGCATCACAAGAAAGTCACTGTGGATGTTCCGGGGCACTGAGTTCAACATCATCGTACCCAGCATCCCCTTTCTTCCCCTGG
>NC_030812.1:100883911-100932336 GCF_001704415.2 Capra hircus | reverse complement strand
GTTGGAGAAGACTCTTGAGAGTCCTTGATGCTTTTGAAGTGTGGTGTTGGGGCTGAAACTCTCAGTCTTTGGCCACCTCATGTGAAGAGTTGACTCATTGGAAAAGACTCTGATGCTGGGAGGGATTGGGGGCAGAAGGAGAAGGGGATGACAGAGGATGAGATGGCTGGATGGCATCACTGACTCAATGGACGTGAGTTTGGGTGAACTCTGGGAGTTGGTGATGGACAGGGAGGCCTGGCGTGCTGTGACTCATGGGGTTGCAAAGAGTCAGACATGACTGAGCGAATGAACTGAAATGAACTGAGCTGAACTAATATTTAAACCCTGATCGTGGTTTGTACACCCTGACTACCATTGCTCTAACTTAGACTCTCACATTTTTATGAACGGTTACGGTTCCTTCCTTCTATTTCTCTTTTTGTCACTAGTTTCCTCCCCCTGGTCTGTCTTTTCTGTATTTTCAGACATATTTTAATGATGTGATGATAAGTCAAAGTGGTGGTGATGTAGCAGAAATAAGATTAGAATAGCATGTGTTTTCATTATTTTAATCAAAACTCTTGGAGTTTCTTCTGCTCAACGTTAGGAGTCAGGTATGGAAGAGAAATTTCAGCCTCAGTAGTGGATTGCTGGAAGTGAAGTACCATGTTTAGGAGAAATCTAGAGTGGAAACTATGACCAGAGGAGAATGTAGAGAAGCTTGTTTGAAATAACAAGGAGATTTCATGGAGTTCAGGTGGAAGATCTGGGAGGGAACACACAAATTGTGAAGGACTGTGGTCAAGCGTTCCAGGTTGCTTCAGCCCTGTCCTACTCTTTGTGACCCATGGACCATGCATGAATACTGGAGTGGGTTGCCATTTCTTTCTCTAGGGGATCCTCCTCACCCTGGGATCAAACCTGGGTCTCCCGCATTGCAAGCAGTGTCTTGATTATCTTCTGAGCCACCAGGGACTACAGTACTGAAGTGCAGAATGGTGAGGGGATGAAGATGCAAGGATTGCAGGAGGGGAGGGTTGGAAAGATGCAGTCAACTCCTACATTCACCCTCCCTCTCTTCCTTTATCTTGCTGTGGGAGTCATTTCTGAGCTCTGTGGAAGTGCTAGCATTTGTAGCTGGCAGTTTTCTTAGTGGAAAATTGTTATAATATGGATTCTGTTTATTTAACAAATAAGTTTACTCATATTTTTCTCTTTTTTTTTGTATCAGATTTTGGTGAGTTGTGTTTCACAAGTAATGTGCTTTTAAGGACTTGGCCCATTTTACAACAAATTTTCAAATTAGTAACACTGGGTCATATCTCATATCTTTATACGTTGGGAAGATCTACAATGATATCCCTCCTTTTATTACTGGTGCTACTAATGTGTTCCCTCTTTTTTCTTAATTGGTTTGCTAGGATTATCCAGTGTTAATGTTCTTTTTAAGAGAATCACTAATGGACTGTATTGATTTTCTTGGTGTATTTGCTTTCTTCTTAATTGATTTCTATGCTCAGTTTTCATTCCTCTTTTTCAGTTATGACTGTGGTTGCTTTTGTAGATTCTTGAGGTGGAGTCTTGGATCATTTCCTTCTGGTTTCTATTTTTATTCTAATGTAATCATCAAGGAAGCATCAAGGTTCTAAATTTTCCTCTAAGCATCACTTCATTTTTAACCCACCAGTTTCAATACCTTATAATTTCTTTTGTATTTTATTATCATAAAATGTTTCTTTTTCTCTGAATGAATTCTTTATCTTATAGTCTGACTTTGTATGATATTAATTTAGATATTATATGCAGTTTTGTCTGATTTGTGTTTGCATGGATATGTAATGTTTACCTCTTTAGTATGTTTCTCTGGTTTATATTTAAACACATATAAGTTTGTAGATAGTATATTGTTTTGTCTTATTTTATTTGGTCTGATTATCTCGTTTTTTATGTTTGGAGTACTTAAATGTATTCACATTTAATGTAATTATTGACACAATTGGGTTTAAGTGTACTTGCCTGCTATTTGTTCGGAGAAGGCAAGTGGCGCCCCACTCCAGTACTCTTGCCTGGAAAATCCCTAATGGACGGAGGAGCATTGGTAGGCTGCAGTCCATGGGTAGCTAACAGTCAGGACACGACTGAGCAAATTCACTTTCACTTTTGCATTTCATGCATTGGAGAAGGAAATGGCAACCCACTCCAGTGTTCTTGCCTTGAGAATTCCAGGGATGGGGGAGCCTGGTGGGCTGCCATGTCTATAGGGGTCGCACAGATTCGGACATGACTGAGGTGACTTAGCAGCGATAGCAGCATCAGCTGCTATATGTTATGTCTTTGTTCTTAATTTAATGTTTGAGTATATTTTACCATTTTAATTTAAATACTGTATTGGTTTACTAATTGTATCATATTTTTAGGTGATTATAATGTTTAATTTTTTTAGTTTATAATAAATTTTATTTTTTGCTGGCTGGGCCTTCACTGCTGCATGGGCTTTTCTCTAGTTGTGGAGATCAGAGGCTCCTCTCTAGCTGCAGCATGAGACTCTCATTGCGGTGGCCTCTCCTGCTGTGGAGCACAGGCTCTATGGGGCACAAGCTTCAGTAGTCGTGGGCCCTGGGCTCTGGAGCACAGGCTCACTAGCTGTGGTGCACGGGCTTAGTGGCTCTGTGGTATGTGGGATTTTCCTAGACCATGGATTGAACCCACATCTCATGAATTGTCAGGTGGAGTCTTCACCACTGAACCACCGGGAACGCCCAGTGTTGAATTATTAACCTTCAATTACATTTTACCTTGAAACGATATTATGTCACAACATGCAATGTCACCCAGTGTACTTTTCTTTCACGTCCCTGTTCTTGTCATTGGTGCCATCATTGTCATACATTCTATTTATCAATTTATTATGATTCTTATGGTTTGTTGCTAATATTTTTGCCTTAAATCTTCTAATAGAGAATCAACATTTAGCACAGTCTCTATAGCTTTGAGAGGATCCATGTTTTCATCTGCCATCATCTCCCTTTAGCTTGAAGAACTTCCTGAGGCAGTTTTGTGTAGCGTGTGTCTGGTGGCTTCCAATTCTATCATCTCTCATTTACCTGAAATCATTTTAGTTTTCATTCAGTTTTGAAAAGTATTTTCTTGTGTGATTCAATTTTAGGGTAACAAATGCCCAATCCCAATACTTTAAATATGTCTTACATTGTCATCTGACTTTCATTGCCTCCAACAAAAAGTCAGTAAATAATACTTATCCTTTTGTTCCTGTATATATTGTGCTAAACTTCCCTGGCTGCTCTTAACATATTTTGTTCGTTTGTTTACCAATGAATTTCCTTAATTACATTGTCAAGTTTTCTGAGAATGGTTTCATTATCTTGTTTGGGGTTTGTTTAGCTTTTTGGATCAGTGGGTTTACAGTTTTCAATAACTTTGGGAAAATGTCATTTATCTTTTCTTAATATTTTTCTGCACATCCCTTAATCTGAATCTCCAAATACACGTATTTTATATATTTTGATATTATCCTGCATGCCACTGTGTTTCCATTCATATTTTCTGCCTTTTTAGTCTCTTTGGTTCAGTTTAGGCCGTCTCTACTGCTGTGTTTACTTTCCAGTTCTTTTATTCTGCAATGCCCAGTCTCTTGTGTAATTATCCAAATAATTGTTCATTCCAATACTATATTTTTCAGTTTCAGAATTCTCATTTGTTATTTTTCTTAATTTTTTCTCCTGTTTATTTTTATGCTTCATTAAGCATATTGGTATTAGGGTTTTAAGGAGCTCTTCAGCCAATTCAATCATTTCTGTAATTTCTGAATTACCACAAGACTCTCCCATACCATCCCTCTGGGTCGTCCCAATGCATCGAACTTATATCATATACCACCCTCCCTCTCCCACAGAGTCCAATAGACTGTTCTATACATTGGTGTCTCTTTTGCTGTCTGATTGTTTTAAAAAAATGTGTTATGGGTTATATTTCTCTCTTTTGGAAATTCTAATAATTTTTTGGTTGGATGTTGGGCATCATTAAGCAGTCCTTTACCAGGAAGAACTTCAGAAGTAAATAATCAGAACACACCCAGAAATCAGGGAATTGTCCTCGATGAATTAAATAAAGTTTTTTCATTGGGTTATCTTCATTCAGTTCAAAATGTGTTCCTTTGATGACCAAATGATGAACTCTTATTTTGGTTTTCCTCCTTTAGTTCAAAACTTCCTTGATCCCACCTTGCATGCCTCATACCCCACCTACATCATACTTCAGCAGTAGCTATCCTTTCTGATTTTCTTTTCCATCCATCTGTATCTTTTAAAATGGCGTTTGCTTGTCTGAAGTGGGAGGAATGAGAAAGGATAGCAGTTTAGGTGGTAGATGGGAGGAGCAGAGGGTGATGTAGTATGCTAACAAGCTACTCAATGAGTGTTTCCCACAAATATTTGCATATTTATCCATACTGAGGCTTTTTCAACTTGGAACTCTCCAAATTATGGCTTGTTTGCTCATTTCCTCCTCCTTCTCCTTCTTCTTCCTTCTTTTTGGCAACATGCCATCTTCTTTTAGAATTGTAAAACATTCATGAAAGAAATTAAAGACAATATGATGAATGGAAAGTCATTATGTTTCTGGCCTGCAAGAATTAGTATTGTTAAAATGCCTGTACTTCTCAAAGTGATCTATAGATTTAATGCAATTCCTATCTAAATAGCATTCTTTATAGAAATAGGAAAACAATCTTAAAACATGAGTGTGTGGTTTAATTTTTATATATTCATGAATTCCTGTTTTCTGATCATTATTGAATTTTAGTTCCATTCCATTATGGTCATGTAAGATACTTGGAATTATTTTAATATTTTTGAATTTGTTAAGGCTTATTTGTAACCTAGCCTGGAGACTATGCCATGTGTGCTTGAGAAGAATGCATAATTTTCTGTGGTTAGAATTAGTACAATGATAGTATTAAAATCCATTATTATCAGCCCTTAGCATTTTCTATGAGTCCTGTTTGAGAAGAAAAACCTTTAATAGGAGACAATGTGGAAACTCAGCTATCTGGTAAACTCCCACTGAGATCACACTCTCCCCCAGATTTTTGGCAAATCCTAGATTTTCAAGAGAGACGGCTGGGACTCTCTCTCTATGCCTCTCTGAGTTTTCTTAACTCATTTCCCTTACCACTGAGGTCACCGAAGGAATTCATGCAATTTTTTGGCATCAAAAAGTATCAGAAACCTGCTCATGAAAATTCAATAAGGACACTAACTGTCAAAGACTCTCTACATGCTCCACTCCTAAAACGAAAAACTTTCACTCCACTGCCTGTGACGTGCGGTTTCCAGCTGCCAAGTCAGTACCGTGAACACTGACTGGTTTTGTTGCTGTTTCCTCTTAGGATTTGTGCGTCTGGCTGGAGGGGATGGACCCTGCTCAGGGAGAGTAGAAGTATATTCTGGAGAAGCCTGGATCCCAGTGTCTGATGGGAACTTCACACTCCCCACTGCCCAGGTCATCTGTGCAGAGCTGAGATGTGGCAAGGCTGTGTCTGTCCAGGGACATGAGCTCTTCAGAGAGTCCGATGGCCCGGTCTGGGCTGAAGAGTTCAGGTGTGAAGGGGAGGAGCCTGAGCTCTCTGTCTGCCCCAGAGTGTCCTGTCCAGGGGGCACTTGTCACCGCAGTGGAGCTGCTCAGGTTGTCTGTTCAGGTGAGATGCAGGTCAGGCCTTTCACCTCTGTGAACACCCTGCTCAGGTGAGAAAGTCATGTGATTTTGCTGAAACTCTGTCTTCTTCTACCAGCATACTCAGAAGTCCGGCTCATGACAAACGGCTCCTCTCAGTGTGAGGGGCAGGTGGAGATGAACATTTCTGGACGATGGAGAGCACTCTGTGCCTCCCCTTGGAGTCTGGCCAATGCCAATGTTGTCTGTCGTCAGCTTGGCTGTGGAGTTGCCATCTCCACCCCTGGAGGACCACACTTGGCGGAAAGAGGTGATCAGATCCTAACAGCCCGATTTCACTGCTCTGGGGCTGAGTCCTTCCTGTGGAGTTGTCCTGTGACTGCCCTGGGTGGTCCTGACTGTTCCCATGGCAACACGGCCTCTGTGATCTGCTCAGGTAAGAGAGAGGGAGGGGCTACTGGTACTCAGGATGCTCCTGGAGTGAAATGTCTCCAAGAGTAAAGAGTGAGGTTAAACAGGCTTCAAAGTCAGAAATTTCGTGGTGAAATATGGATCTTCTCATTGTTCATTCATTTTTCAGGTCAGGGCAAGAAATGTGAAGGGGAATAATATATTTTTAAAGCAACATTGTTGCTTACATGTAATCATAGAAAACAATGTAGAAACAGTAAGTGTAGACCTCAGTATGAACCCCAGCCCAGCGCACAAAGAGAGTGTCCCAGCACCAGTCACTGTCGTCCCCAGTATCTGTGTCTTCCCTCCTCGACAGGGAAAAAAGCGCTTACCTAGCTTCTACTAACATAGAGAGTTTCATCAATGTTTGAACTTTATTTAAAATGATGCCGTATGTTTCATCTTTTGTATCTAATTTCATAGACTCAAAATTATGTTTGGGATTCACACATGATGTTGTATATTGTAGCACTTAATTTATTAGAGTAGAGTATGCTTTGAATGATCACATGGCCATGTACTGATCCATTCTACTGACAGTATAAATCTGAGTTATTTCCAGTTCTTGACTATTACAAATATGATATTACAGCTTACCATGACAATGTCTTTGGATGCAAATATGTGTTACTTATTTTCCATGTTACTTGTTTTCCATGGTCTATGATTTTCATTTTCTTAATGAAATGGTATCCTTTGATGAACTCATTTCTTATGCAAATATAACTTACCACATTTTTCTGTACATTTATGTTTCTTATATTCTTTAAAGGAGAAGGAAATGGCAACCCACTCCAGTACTTTTGCCTGGAAGATCCCATGGACGGAGAAGCCTGGTAGGCTGCAGTCCATGGGGTGGTTAAGAGTTGGTGACGACTGAGCGACTTCACTTTCACTTTTCACTTTCATGCATTGGAGAAGGAAATGGCAACCCGCTCCAGTGTTGTTGCCTGGAGAATCCCAGGGACGGTGGAGCCTGATGGGCTGCTGTCTACTCAAAGATTGTAAAAACATTCTCTAAGAGTATCTTATGGAAATTTATCATTTTTATCTTGCATAGTATTGTGCATTCCTTCTGGGATTGATATCTGTGTCAGATAAGGGTCAGGGTTCATATGGACATCCAATTGACTCAGAATCTTTTTCTGAAAAGACTCTTCCCCACTGCAGTGCTGCCTTCGTCATAAGCAGAAGAGCAATTATGTCTGTCTTATTTGAGACTCTCTATTCTGTCCCATGTTGTCATTTTTCTATCCTTGAAAAAATACTGCATTTTCCTAATTATCATAACTTCATAGTTGTTGTTGTTCAATCGCTAAGTCACGTCTGACTCTTTGTGGCCCCATGAACTACAGCACACCAGGCTTCCGTGTCCTTCACTATCTCCCTGAATTTCAAACTTTGTAGTTAGTCTGAATAATTTACAAGAGTTACTTTATATTAACTCCTCTAATATCGTTGCTTTTCTTACCATCTGTGCTGTTCATTTTTGGTTGCTTGTATTTTGTATGAATTTAGAAGTCAGCTTGTCATTTTCACCAAAAGAATAGCTTAAGGGTATCATTGAGATTAGATTTTAAAATTTGAGAGTAGACATAGAAATTTGAGGATGATTGACGTTGACAATGTTGAGTTTTTCAAATCATTGACATAATACATCCCTCCATTCAGTTAGATCCTGAATTTCAGAGAATTTCCCCATCTTCTACTAGGATTTCTCCTAGGTATTTTATTTTTGATGTTATGAGTATTTTGTGACAGTGTCCTGGCAATGAATTCTCTTTGACTTGCTTTCATCTTTTAATTCTTTCAGTTTTGATGTATGTTGAGACATAAAAATGTTGGGAAAACAATATAAAAATTCCTTTATGACTTTTACCTTGGTTTCTAATTCTTGGTATCAATATTTTGCTTTAATCTGTGTGTGTGTGTGTGTGTGTGTGTGTGTGTGTGTGTCCTTCCTTCTCTGTTCCCCTTCTGCCCCATTTCTTCTTGAATATGTAAATTCTTTCTGAATTCAGTTGAAGACATGATGTTCCTTTATCCTTAGAACGGTTCTGGGAATTAATTTCCTTACAGAACCAGAGTTCAGTCAAGCCTTTAAATGAATTCAGCTCTAGATGACATCTAATTGCAGCTCTGAAAGACCCCACTGAAAGACTGCCAAACTGAGTTTTTTCCTGATTAATGACCCAAATCATAAGCAAAATTAAGTACATATTTTTTCCTTCAGCTACTAAGTTTAACCTTTTTATATTGATCAAATTGCCAACATCTGTTGGATCACAGAAAAAGCAAGAGAGTTCCAGAAAAACCTCTACTTCCGCTTCACTGACGATGCCAAAGGCTTTGACTTTGTGGATCACAACAATCTGTGGAAAATTCTTAAAGAAATGGAAATACTGGACCACCTACCTGCCTCCTGATGAATCTGTGTGCAGGTCAAGAAGCAACAGTTAGAACTGGACATGGAACAACAGACTGTTTCCAAATTGGGATAGGAGTATGTCAAGACTGTATATAGTCACCCTGCTTATTTAACTTATATGCAGAGTACATCACGTGAAATTCTGGGCTGGATGAAGCACAAGCTGGAATCAAGATTGTTAGGAGAAATATCAATAATCTCAGATATGCTGATGACATCACCCTTATGGCAGAAAGCGAACAGGAACCGAAGAGCCTCTTGATGAAAGTAAAGAGGAGAGTGAAAACGCTGGCTTAAAACTCAACATTCAAAAAACAAAGATCATGGTATCCGGTCCCAACATTTCATGGCAAATGGATGAGGAAACGATGGGTTCCTCAGACTGTTTTCTTGGGTTCCAAAATAACTGCAGATGGTGACTGCAGCCATGAAATTAAATGATGCTTGCTCCTTGGAAGAAAAGCTATGACCAACCTAGACAGCATATTAAAAAGCAGACACATTACTTTGCTGACAAAGGTCCATCTAGTCAAAGCTGTGATTTTTCCAGTAGTTAAGTATGGATATAAGAGTTGGACCATAAAGAAAGTTGAGCACTGAAGAACTGATGCTTTTGAAGTGTGGTGTTGGAGGAGACTCTTGAGAGTTCCCTGGACTGCAAGGAGATCAAACCACCTAATGGAAATTAGTCCTGAATATTCCCTGGAAGGACTGATACTGAAGCTGAATCTTCAATAGTTTGGCCACCTGATGAGAAGAGCTGACTCACTGGAAAAGACCCTGATGCTGGGAAAGATTAAGGGCAGGAGGAAAACAGGAAGACAGAGGATGAAATGGTTGGATGGCGTCACTGACTTAATGGACGTGAGTTTGAGCAAGCTCCAGAAGTTGGTGAAGAACAGGGAAGTCAGGCAAGCTGAAGTTAATTGGGTCACAAAGGGTTGGACATGACTGAGGGACTGAACTGAAGTGAACCAAGTGTTTTGGAAAAACTGCCATACAACAATATAATGAGAACTCTTGCTATGTGACCTGAATTAATTGAAGAATATCCTCTGATTTTGCATTTTGATGTTTCTACTTTATGCTGAGCTAATGTGCGGCTACACTTATTCTTTAGTTCTTAATTGCAGCTAACAAGTTTTTCAGCTCTAGAAGTATTTGGTTTTTGTTATTATTTATCTGCAAAGATGCACATTTTGTGAATTAATTCCATAAGCACTTTAACCGTGGCTACATATATTCTCGTCAGGTAACTCTAGCAGCTGAACACCCTGGGAAATTCTTTCTAATGTCTCCTTTTTCCTTTCCTTTCTCATGAGATCTATTTTATATAAGTGTTTTTTCTAAAGATACACATTGAAGAAATTGTAGAGATCCTTCAGAAAGAATTTTCTTTTGCTTTTGCTAAGGGATAGATTTGGCCTTCCCTGGTGGCTCAGATGGTAAAAATCTGCCTGCAGTGCAGAAGACCTTGGTGTGATCCCTGGGTGGGAAGATCCCCTGGAGGAGGGCTTGGCAACCCACTCCACTATTCTTGCCTGAAAAATCCTATTGGCAGAGGATACTGGTGGGCTCTAGTCCACGGGGTTACAAAGAGTCGGACATGACTGAGCGACTAAGCACAGCACAGGGATACATTTAGGGATACAACTTACTTAACTCATTCTTACAGCAACACTTGGGTTAGAACAGAAATTGTGGTACTGTCAGAAGCAGAACTCTCCAGGGAGAAGGTGAACACTAAGAGTATGATAACCTTACTGCTGGCTCACAGCTCTCATTTTAGGCTCCTTCAGTAAGTCATTATTTTCCTTAAATCAGTTTCCTGTTCTTCAACCCTTCCAGACTTCTGATCATTGTTGTTTCTTCAGGAAACCAGACCCAGGTGCTGCCCCAGTGCAACGACTCTATGGCAGAACCAGCAGGCTCTGTGGCCTCAGTGGAGAGCACCCCTTACTGCTCAGGTGAGGGTCCCACAAGAAAGAAGACCCTTCTCAACCACTGGGGTCACTGCCCCATTGTCCCATTTCTCTCTCCTCAGACAGCAGACAGCTCCGCCTGGTGGACGGGGGCGGTCCCTGCGCCGGGAGAGTGGAGATCCTTGACCAGGGCTCCTGGGGCACCATCTGTGATGACGGCTGGGACCTGGACGATGCCCGCGTGGTGTGCAGGCAGCTGGGCTGTGGAGAAGCCCTCAATGCCATGGGGTCTGCTCACTTCGGGGCAGGATCAGGGCCCATCTGGCTAGACGACCTGAACTGCACTGGAAACGAGTTTCACGTGTGGAGGTGCCCTTCCCGGGGCTGGGGGCGGCACGACTGCAGACACAAGCAGGACGCGGGGGTCATCTGCTCAGGTCCGCGCTGCACACTGTCCACAGGCTGGGGGAGGGGTGGGGCCCTGGAGGATGGGGGTCAGAGCCCTGAGGGAGAGATGCTGAAAGGACCAGAGAAGGAGGCTTCCTCCCATGGATCCTGTCTTTCCAGCAGACAAGAACATGAGGTGCTTTTACTTCCTCCTGCAGCAGCTGACAATCTGGTCCTTTCTTCTCAATAGTGTTCCCTGGCAGAGCCTTTTCTCACAGTTTTTCTTGAAATCAGGGCTCACCCTTCTGGTACATATGGTAGAGAAGTCTTAAAGCCACTGTGCTAGTTTTTGTTTGTTCTGTAACAAATTGCCACATAGTTAATGGTTTAAAACAACATATTTATTTCCTTACTCTTCTCTAGCTTAGATGTCCAGCAGGGGTCTCACTGGACTGGGATCAAGGCGTCAGCAGGGCCGCATCACTTTTGCGGCTCTAGGGGAGAATCTGTTTCTTGCCTTTTCAAAGTTCTTGAAACCACCTACATTCCTTCCTTCACAGCACCCTTCATCCATTACCAGACCAGCAATGCTGCAAGCCTCCAACCATTATCCAGAGTCACATCTCTCTTTCTAGCCGGAGCTAAGAAAAGTATTCCACCTTTAAGGATAGTGGGTCTAAGGATGTGATTAGACTGGGCTCATATTGTTAATACATCATCTCACCATCCCGAGGTCCCTACCTGAATCACATCTGTAAATCCCTCTTGTCAGGTATGGTAACATATTCACAGGTTGCATAGATTGGGATGTGGACATTTTTGGATTAATTATTATCCTTATCTCCCTAATATCCACATCACATCCCTTTGACATACTCTTTAAAGATTTCATCAGGAAGCGGGATTCAGCTGCCCCTCCCTGAATAGCACCCATGTAGGTTGGTCTTCCTCTCAGTTCATATCCACTACACCATTGTAGTAGAAATAGAAAGACAGACACAAATGGACAAAGTCAGTTAAAGGGAGGTGATGTCAGTCTTGTCATCTAGTGGGTATCTCTTGAACAAGGTCAGAGATGAATGTTCACCATTTCTAGAAGAAAGGAAAACCTAGAACATCCAGCAAAGTTTTTACTGTGTCCTGTCTCCTCCCCTTTCAACCTTAGAGTTCCTGGCCCTCAGGTTGGTGAGTGAGGACCAGAAGTGTGCTGGGTGGCTGGAAGTTTTCTACAATGGGACCTGGGGCAGTGTCTGCCGCAGCCCCATGGAAGACATCACTGTGTCCGTGATCTGCAGACAGCTTGGCTGTGGGGACAGTGGAACCCTCAATTCTTCTGTTGGTCTTAGAGAAGGTTTTAGACCCCGGTGGGTGGATGGAATCCGCTGTCGGAAAACAGACACCTCTCTCTGGCAGTGTCCTTCTGACCCTTGGAATTACACTTCATGCTCTCCCAAGGATGAAGCCTATATCTCGTGTGAAGGTGACTTATTGTCTGTTTCTGTGTGTCTGTCCCAACCCTGTAGGATGCAGTGAGATTTGATATATTTTTTTTAATTTTTATTTTTACTTTATTTTACTTTACAGAGATTTGATATTTTAAAATCTAAGTGATGAGTTTAATTTAGGTCCACAAAATGATATAAAATGAAAATGTTAGTTGCTCAGTTCTGCTCTTTGTGACCACATGGACTGTAGCCTGCCCGACTCCTCTGTCCATGGGATTCTCCAGGCAAGAATGCTGGAATGGGTTACCATTCCCTTCTCCAGGGGGTCATCCTGACCCAGGTATGAAATCAGGTCTCCTACACTGAAGTCAGATTCTTTACTGTCTGAGCCACCAGAGAAGCTTAAATGAGGTAAGAATGAAACTAATTTAATCCACATATTCCAACCTTGTTTGTTAAATTTTTAATTGAGATGCAATTCTCATAACATTATATTAGTTCTAAGTGTAAAACAGTGTTAACGTATTTGTACATATTGGTAAATCACCACACATACAGTAATATCCATCACCACATGCAGTTACAATTTTTTCTCTTATAATCCCACAAGTAAGAATTTGCATGCTGAAACTAAAACCCAGCACAACCAAATAAATACTTAATTTTAAAAGAGAGTATAGTTTTCTTCATAGCATCATGGTTTTTTATCCACATAAGGGCTTCCCTGGTAGGTCAACTGGTAAAGAATCCGCCTGCCATGCAGGAGACCCTGGTTTGATTCCTGTGTCTGGAAAATCCGCTGGAGAAGGATAGGCTACTCCCTACATTATTCTTGGGCTTTCCTTGTGACTCAGTTGGTTAAGAATCTGCCCGCAATGTGGGAGACCTGGGTTTGATCCCTGGGTTGGGAAGACTCCTTGGAGAAGAGAGTGGCTACCCACTCCAGTATTCTTGCCTGGAGAATTCCATGGGCTCTATACTCCATGGGGTTGCAAAGAGTTGGACATGACTGAGTGACTTTCACAAACACTATATACAAAAATGTTATCTTCTTTCCTATATACTGTCTTAAGATATCTTTCATGATAATATTTTTTCTTTAGAATGTTTTAAAATTTCTTATTTATTCATAGGAACTCTTTATAAACAAACATCACTTACTGTTTTTCTTAAATATTTTTGTAAGATTTTCCCCATATTTTACATATATTTTTAAGGTTGTATATGTGTATGGGTGGGTTATGTGGTCAAATCTGTAATGTTTTACTTTTTTGACGTCTGCCTTTAGTGCAATGTTTCAAATGCCATTCTTCATCTCAAAATAACATTGAATCAAGTTTTATATTCTGCAAACAATTTTATAGTTCCACTAAAGAATATTCAAAAGCTAAAATCAAATTATTTATTTATCTGAATTGATTTTACTATGTGTGATGGTATAACATCATCACCAGGTAAGAATTGCATTTTAGATATGTGATATCTTAGCTCCATCACAAAATAAAAGCACATGGTTTCATGAGTTCATGGATATGACATCAAAAGTACAGGCAACGAAGCAAAAATAGACAAGTGGGAATATACCAAACTAAAAAGCTTCCACAAACCAAATGAAAGATCAACAGAGTGAAAAAGCAAGCTAGCACAAATTATATAAGGTATTAATTTCCAAAAATTATACGGAAAAGAGAAAAAAAACACCCAACAAACTTAAAACCTAATAACTCAATTAAAAAATTGGCCAAGGTCTTGGATAGACATTTCCCTAAAGAAGACATACAAATGGCAATAGGTATATAAAAAAATGCTTGACATTTTCAGTCATCAGGGAAATGTAAATTAAAACCACAAAGAGATATCATCTCACACTTGTCAGAATGACTGTTTTTTTTTTTTTGTTTTTTGCTTAAAGACACTTGTGTTGGCAAAGCTGTGGAGAAATTGATACTTTATGTGTACTTATCCACATTAAATGTATAAATTGTACTAATAAAACTATGTAATCCAGGGGCTAAATCTCTGGGCTTCCACTGTCATGGGTCCAGGTTCAATCCCTGACCTGGGAACTATGATCCCATGAGCAACAGCACAGCAAAAAAACAAACAAACAACAGCACAAAAAGTATGACAGAAACATCTGTATGATCTATACTGATGCCCCTTTTCATTCTTGGTATTGTTAGCTGCATCTTCTCTCTGCTCTGCATTAGTATTGCTCAGTGTTCATCAGTTTTAAATGAGCCATGTTTAAAGGGTTTTCTTCCATATTTTCTATCTTATGCTTACCTTCTTTTCCTATTAATTTTTGTTCCTTTTTAAATTAACCCCAACATTCTACATTCTTTAGACTTTCTCATCTAGTTTCTTAATTGGAAGCTTACTTTTTTTCACTTTCAGTCTTTCCTTCTTTCTAAATCTAGGGTGTAAACTTCCCTTAGGCACTACTTGAGTTTCATTAGAAGAATTTATCATACCATTATTTTGTGTTTATTATCATTATTTCACAATATTTTGTAAGGTTTAAATTTATTCCCAGACTCAGGTGGTGTTTGGAAGGATCTTGCTGAATTTCCCCAAATAGAGGTGGCTATAAATATTTCCTTATTAGTTCTTAATTTTATTCCACTGTGGTCAGAGTAAATATTCTGTATGAATTCAAAGAGTGAAAGATTTTGTCCTATTATGTGGTCATTTTGGCAAAAGTTCCGCGTGCATGTACAGCAATGTGAACTCTTGCGGTGTTGGGTGCGTTGCTCTATGTGTTACTTAGTTAAACGTGCTGGCTATGTTGTTGTGCATCTACTGAATTATTCTCTGTTTTTTGTATGTCTGGTCTGCATGCTATTGAAAAAGATCTGGTAATAACCCCCCCATTTTGATTGTGATTTTGTCTATTTCTTTTTTTTACTCTGTCAAGTATGTTTCTAAGTTATGTTCTGTTACCTTGAACTTTGTTGTCTAAAATATCTTTATTAAGGGTACATCTCATTATAATCATGAAAATTCCCTCTTTAATTCAGTGTATCTTGCCTAAAAGTCTACTTTCTGGGACATCGATATAGCTACTCCAGTTTTGTTACAGTTAGTACATTTTTTCCATCATTTTACTTTCAACCTTCCTTTGCTTTCATAATATAAGGTGGGCATTTTGCAAGTAACATTTGCGTCAATTTTGTTTTATCTTAATGCATTCACTGTAAATGCAATTACTGATGTTGATGTGTTGGTATCTGCCATTTGCTTTTAATTGATCCACATGCTTTATGATCCTTTTTGTCTTCTTTTTCCCCTCCTTTTGTATTAAATAAATCTGTTATTATTCCAGATTTTCCTTTTTCCTTTTGATTTTCAGCAGCTTTACTAGGAGTGGGGGTTTTCATACTCCTCCATTTATTTTTAAAAATATTCTCTATTGTTATACCTTCAGATATTACTTCTGCAGTTCTGTCTGTCTGTCTCTGTATCTCTTCTCCCTCTCCTCCTCCTCTTTTTTCTCTTTCTCATCTTTCATCTTTCAGTTCAGTTCAGTTCAGTTCAGTCGCTCAGTCGTGTCCGACTCTTTGCGACCCCATGAATCACAGCACGGCAGGCCTCCCTGCCCATCACCAACTCCCGGAGTTCACTCAGACTCACATCCATCGAGTCAGTGATGCCATCCAGCCATCTCATCCTCTGTCGTCCCCTTCTCCTCCTGCCCCCAATCCCTTCCAGCATCAGAGTGTTTTCCATTGAGTCAACTCTTCGCATGAGGTGGCCAAAGTACTGGAGTTTCAGCTTTAGCATCATTCCTTCCAAAGAAATCCCAGGGTTTATCTCCTTCAGAATGGATTGGTTGGATCTCCTTGCAGTCCAAGGGACTCTCAAGAGTCTTCTCCAACACCACAGTTCAAAAGCATCAATTCTTTGGCGCTCAGCTTTCTTCACAGTCCAACTCTCACATCCATACATGACCACAGGAAAAACCATAGCCTTGACTAGATGGACCTTAGTTGGCAAAGTAATGTCTCTGCTTTTGAATATACTATCTAGGTTGGTCATAACTTTTCTTCCAAGGAGTAAGCGTCTTTTAATTTCATGGCTGCAGTCACCGGACTCCTCTAAATCACTATACTCTAAGTTCTATAGAAAATTCTTTTGACTTATTCATTCACTTTTTAAACCTAGATATTTTATTTTAGGTTGGCAATAGTTCCTTAGACATTTTTATTTATTTATGATTATTTGTTATTTTTTTCATCTTTTAACCTGTTTATTCTCTTCTTCTCTCTTTTCCCCTAAATACATTGATTGTAGTTAAAATCCTTATCTGCTAAGTCCAGCATTTCTATCATAGGTGTCTCTGCATTCTCTTATCTTTTTTCACTTTGGCCATTTGTTATGTTATCCTAGCTTGTCAAATGTCATGTCATTTTTTATTGAGTGCTATAAATTATATATGAAAAAGTAAGATACTCCTGATACACTTTCTAACACCTGAAAGGATTTACCCTTTGTTTTCCTAGGCAGGTAGGGGGAAGGGGTGTGTATCACCCAAACATCTAAATATAACCTAAAACTGAGCTATAACAAGTATGGGTTGCAGTTTTGGTAGCACTCAGTCCACCTCTGATTTCTCTGTCCCTATGACATAGCCTTTCAGAGATTTCAGTTCAGAACCTAGATTCTTTGGTAGCTAAGTACTCAAAATAATGAAAAAGACTCAGCTTTCCAAGTCTTTTTATATAGTTCTCTAGCTTCCTGCCCTTCACAGCTTATATACTGGGCAAATATTTGAGGAGAAAACGTGCTGTGTGAGAGAGGCTCTCAAGAGTCTAATTTTGTCTCTTCAGCACCAGGTAACCCCCAAATTATGCTGGCTTCCTGTCACAACAGTAGTCCTCTGCTTGTCTGAGCCCAGACTATGAATCATTAAATTATGCAATGAATTGGCAAATCCCCACAGAGAAAAAGAAGCTATAGATCCTGTACTAACATTGAAATAATCCCCACCGTTTAGAATTTTAGCATATTTAGTCCATGTTGTGTTATAAATGTCGAATACATTTACTGTTTCTTAAAAAACATTTTCCAGCTTTTAAAGTTGTACCTTAAAGACCCAGCAAGACACATTGGCCTGCTGTGAACTCCATTCTCCCTGGAAGTGGAAAATTTTAGGTTTAATTCTCTACTTCACTATCCACTTAATGTGCAGCACTGATAGACATTATTTAACCTTTCTTTACCTACTTTTTTTTTAACCTTTCCTCCTACTTTTCAACCTTATTCATTCTCTTGCCACTGCTGTAAGAAACCAGACCCAGCTGCTGCCCCAGTGCAATGCTGCTGCCGCTGCTGCTGCTGCTGCCGCTGCTGCTGCTGCTGCTGCCAAGTCGCTTCAGTCGTGTCTGACTCTTAGCGACCCCATGGACTGCAGCCTACCAGGCTCCTCTGTCCATGGGATTGTCCAGGCAAGAGTACTGGAGTGGGTTGCCATTGCCTTCTGCACGGGTGCAAAGACTCTATATCAGAACTAGCAGGGTCTGCAGCCTCAGAGGAGAGCGCCTCCTACTGCTCAGGTGAGGGTCCCACAGGATAGACGACCCTTCTCTTTCTCTAGGTCATTGCCCCGTGTCCCATTTCTCTTTCCTCAGGTAGCAGACAGCTCCGCCTCGCAGACGGGAGCGGTCCCTGCGCCGGGAGAGTGGAGATCCTTGACCAGGGTTCCTGGGGCACCATCTGTGGTTACAACTGGGACCTGGACGATGCCCGCGTGGTGTGCAGACAACTGGGCTGTGGAAAAGCCCTGGAAGACACTCTCTCTTCTTCCTTTGGCCCGGGATCAGGGCCCATTTGGCTGGGCAACGTGAAGTGCACAGGAAAGGAGTCCCACGTGTGGAGGTGCCCTTCCTGGGGCTGGGGGAAGCACTGACTGTGAATCATAGGCCAGGATGCAGGAGTCGTCTGCTCAGGTCAGTTCAAGACCCTGAGCTGGGAAGATGGAGACCTCCAAGAAAGCTGGTGTTTGCTCAGAGGGACAATAGGAGACGGGTGGGATGGAGAGGACTGAGACAGCTACCCATCCTCCCTGAGAGCCCTGTAGCTGTGAGCTATGAGCTTCTTACACTTCCCTCTCACAAGTCTCTGCTATTCTGTTCTTCTCCAGTGCTCTTACCTGACACTAAAATAGCTTTATTTATTCTCCCAGTTAAAATAAATTCTCATAATTTTTTTTCATAATTCACTTTTTGTAAGAGTGAAACATTTGCTAACAGCCACATACACACTCCCTTTGCACAGGAAGGCTATGAGTGGGAGGGACAAAAAATGAGGATGTACTTTCCTGGGTGGAGTTGTTTCTATACAGACAGTGTGAGACATTATTTTGCACTAGGCTAGTATGAGTGGAGGCTACTCCTACTATAGGAGGATATCATTTACCTGTATAGAGGGTGTATCCCTACAGAGGTTATCATTTAACAGATCAGAGATTCTTATGGATTTGCGCCAGATTCAAGTTTTCTTTGCAAATTTAGACATCAATGTTCATAGTTCTTTGATGGTAGAGAATTGTTGATGGAATGCTCTGAGTCATATATTCTTCCATTGTTACTAGAAAAGTCTCTTTCTCAAATTTTTTCTTTAAAATATCTGTATAAATGCAAACTTTGGAGGAACACTTAGCCATGCACTGACAAGTCAAAGGTGGAGGTAATAAAACTTGAATTTCTGTGTTTTATGTTAAGAGATTATATAGTTTATATTTGATGACTTCAAGTGATATAAGAGAATTGCATTTGGGGGCTTATTTGGAGTAAGTGGACAAATATAATTTTTGAAGAAGGTGGGAAAAGGTTTTTTAGTAGCTTGGGAGGAAGGAGAATGGCAAAGGGAGCTGATGAAGGCAAGCGTGAGGTTCTCTGAGCAGCACTGAGGGGCCAAGTGTGGTGTGAAGGATTCTACATGTGCTTAAGGACACAGGATGTGTACACAGCAAGAGACCAGACAAGGATATGTCTTTACTATATTTAGTAGCTTTACTCACATCAGCCTTCTAGTTAATAATTTTCTTGGAATTATCACACACTGATTCTTCCATGTAAATTTTAAAATCAAGTAGAAAATAAAAAAGATATACTATATCTCAGAAGTCTCTATCCTGATATGTATAAGACTTTATTGAGTATTCAGCATATATTTGGATATTTCACATGTATCAGGGTATATAAAACAATACAAGAAATACCTTTTTCTTGTTCTTTCTAAATTTTTAATCTCATAGAATTAATATAACAATATCATTAACCTCATATATGCAGATGACACCACCCTAATGGCAGGAAGTGAATAGGAACAGAGGAGAGCCTCTTGATGAAAGTGGAAGAGAAGAGTGAAAAAGCTGGCTTGAAACTCCACATTCAAAAAACTAATATCATGGCATCCAGTCCCATCACTTCATGGCAAAGAGATGAGGAAAAAATGGAAACAGCAACAGACTTTATTTTCTTGGGCTGCAATATCACTGCAGACTGTGACTGCATCCATGAAATTAAAAGACACTTGCTCCTTGGAAGAAAAGCTTTGACAAGCCTAGACAGCATATTAAAAAGCAGAGACATTACTTTGTGACAAATGTCCATGTAGTCAAAGCTATGGTTTTTTTTTTTTCCCAGTAGTTATGTATGGACGTGAGAGTTGGATCATAAAGAAGGCTGAGCACTGAAGAATTGATGCTTTTGAACTGTGGTGCTGAAAGACTCTGGAGAGTTCCTTGGACAGCAAGGAGATCAAATCAGTCAATACTAAAGGAAATCAACCCTGAATAACTCATTGGAAGGATGTATGCTGGAGTTGAGGCTCCAATACTTTGGCCACATGATAAGAAGAAATGACTCATTGGAAAAGACCCTGAGGCTGGGAAAGACTGAAGACCAGAGAAGAAGGGGATGGCAAAGGATGAGTAGTTTGGATGGCATCACTGACTCAATGGGCATGAGTTTGAGTAAACTCAGGAGGATAGTGAAGACAGGGAAGCCTGGAGCACTGCAGTCCATGGGGTCACAAAGAGTCGGACACGACTGAGTGACTGAGCAACCAGAACAGCCAGTTAAATAAAAATGCTTTAATTAGAATGTGTAGCCTGTGACCAAACTCCCAGCCAGGGGAGGCTAGGGCTCCTAACCTGGGCCTCTCTGGGGAGATGGAAATGGATAAATAACAAAAGGCAAGCAGATCATCCTTCCCTCATCATTCATTCTTGTATCAGTGGTCAAGCTAATCCTTCAATTCTTTGATTTCTGTGGTGTCTTTTCTGTTCTCGCCTGCTCTCTATAGTAGATTTTTATTCTGTTACATCCTTCTTTTTGAGACTTCAAAGTTCACATACTTATGCAATCAGAGTCCTTTACCAGGACAGCTTCCACCATTACGTACATAACCATGAGCACACTCAGAAACCAGGCAAATTATTTTAAAATTATTCTTTATGATTTGCAGGGTTTTTTCCCCATTGGATTACCTTTTCTCTGTCCAAATATGGTCCCTGAAGGATGAAATCATGATCTTGAGTCTTTTCCTTGGTCTCTCTCTTACTCTATTCACTCCCCGTTCAACCTACCACTCACCCCACCTCACTCCCTACACAAGCTCTTCCCTTTTGGAGTGCCCTTTCCATCTATTTGTAGCTTTTAAGATCATTTCTTCTTTTCTGCATTTGGGGGTACTGGGAAAGGGTAGCAGTGTTAGGTGGCAAATGGGAGAAGCACAGGGGATAAAAGGCGTTAAAATCTGGTGGAACAAGTATTTGGTTTCCAAATCTATGTTTCATCACTATTGAGGCTTTTGCAATTTAGAAATCTCTAAAATATATAGGACTTGTTTGCTCTCTGCTATCTTCCTCTCACTCTCCTTTTCTGTAGCTTGCTGGCTTCTATCTCAGAAATCCAAATAGGAAAGGAATATGCAGTTGGCATATAGATAGGGTTCTGTTCAGTTCAGTTCAGTCACTCAGTCGTGTCTGATCTTTGCGACCCCATGAATCACAGCACGCCAGGCCTCCGTGTCCATCACCAACTCCCGGAATTCACCCAAACTCACATTCATCGAGTCATGATGCCATCCAGCCATCTCATCCTCTGTCATCCCCTTCTCCTCCTACCCCCAATCCCTTCCAGCATCAGAGTCTTTTCCAATGAGTCAACTCTTCGCATGAGGTGGCCAAAGTACTGGAGTTTCAGCTTTAGCATCATTCCTTCCAAAGAACACCCAGGGCTGATCTCCTTTAGAATGGACTGATTAGATCTCCTTGCAGTCCAAGCGACTCTCAAGAGTCTTCTCCAACACCACAGCTCAAAAGCATCAAGTTCTTCTGTGTATTCTTGCCACCTCTTCTTAATATCTTCTGCTTCTGTTAGGTCCATACCATTTCTGTCCTTTATCGAGCCCATCTTTGCATGAAATGTTCCTGTGTTACCTATAATTTTCTTGAAGAGATCTTGAGTCTTTCCCATTCTGTTGTTTTCCTCTGAATACATTAAATTATCATCACTCCTTAACATTTGCTAAGAATCTCATGTCTAGGATGAAGTAATCAACTAACTCAGTTCTCTTGCATAATCCCACTGAGACTTCACTTTCTCCCAGGTGTGTTCATAAATCCTAGGTTTTTAAGAAAGATGGCTAGGATTATTCCCGCTCTGAGCTTTTGTCATTTCCAACCTTAACTGTAAACAACTTCTTTCACAATTAGCTTACCTAATTGTGACCTAATGCCTGCACTCAGATCCAGCCCGCATGATGTTCCCATCCCCAGTGACTTGAATATTGGCTCAGAGAAAACTGCCCAAAATTCTAGCCCCAGAAATTTCAGGATGACCTTCTAAACTTCTCTGGCTCTTAAGCCTCTAACCTCTCTAATCCCATGATCTTTTTTCACTCTCAGTTAGTTCAGCTATACACTCAAGTTTGAATGTTTACCACTTGGCAGTTTCTTGGGGCCTTGAAGTTTCCAGGCCCCCAGATAAGAATTAACGTTCCTAACCAATATATATTCTTGGGATTCAGCCCTTCCAAACTGACCCTGCGATCCTTCTGGATATCTCTTCAGAAACTTGCTCATGAAAATGCAATTTGACAATGACAGTCGAATTCTCTCTTCGTATCCCCTCTTATTCCACTTTCCCAGCATTGCCTGTGAGGTGTTGTTTCCAATTGTCAAGCCAGGTTCATGAACACTCATTGGGTTTGTTGTTGTTTGTTTCTCTTAGGATTTGTGCGTCTGGCTGGAGGGGATGGACCCTGCTCAGGGCGAGTAGAAGTGCATTCTGGAGAAGCCTGGACCCCAGTGTCTGATGGAAACTTCACACTCCCCACTGCCCAGGTCATCTGTGCAGAGCTGGGGTGTGGCAAGGCTGTGTCTGTCCTGGGACAAGTACCCTTCAGAGAGTCCGATGGCCGGGTCTGGGCTGAAGAGTTCAGGTGTGAGGGGGAGGAACCTGAGCTCTGGGTCTGCCCCAGAGTGCCCTGTCCAGGGGGCACTTGTCACCACAGTGGAGCTGCTCAGGTTGTCTGTTCAGGTGAGATGCACGTCAGGATATAGCCTCTGTGTACACTCACATCAAGCTAAACAAGAAATATGATTTTTCTGAAATCCTGTCTGTTTGTATCAGTGTACACAGATGTCCGGCTCATGACAAACGGCTCCTCTCAGTGTGAGGGGCAGGTGGAGATGAACATTTCTGGACGATGGAGAGCGCTGTGTGCCTCCCACTGGAGTCTGGCCAATGCCAATGTTGTCTGTCGTCAGCTTGGCTGTGGAGTCGCCATCTCCACCCCAAACAGAGCAGAAGGAAGTGATCAACTCTGGAAAGCCCGATTTCACTGCTCAGGGACTGAGTCCTTCCTGTGGAAATGCCCTGTGACTGCCCTGGGTGTTCCTGACTGTTCCCATGGCAACAGGGCCTCTGTGATCTGCTCAGGTAAGAGAGGGAAGGGCTACTATACTTAAGATGCTCCTGGAGTGAAATGTCCCCAGAGCAGAGAGTAAGGGGAAACAGGCTTAAAAAGGAAGATATTCTGTGAAATGTTTAATCTTGTTACTGAACTCGGGTTTCACCTGCTCATTACTCAAGAATCCAACACTGAGAGACAAGTGTGGGGTAAAACTAAAGACAGCTTTGTTGAGGAAACCAGCAGTTCTGGGGAGACAGAGGACTAATGTACCAAAGAACCAGCTTCTCCTTGCTGATCAGGGGTGAATGTTTTTAAATGGGAATGTCAAGAGTTCACAGGTGGAATCAGGGACAGGTTACCTGCAGAATAGCACAGCTAGCTCCGACAATCATCTTGAAATAGGTCTGATCAGTGTCACCTTTATTGTTTGAATTACAGTTAACCATCAGTTCTAGTGTTGGTCTGTTCCCATTTCCTTGAGGCCAATCTTGGAATTGTGTAAGGTGAAGATTACGAACTTCCCTGTTGGCGCAGATGGTAAAGAACCTGCCTGCAATGCAAGAGTCTTGGGTTTGATCCCTGGGTTGGGAAGATCCCCCGGAGAAGGAAATGGCACCCCACTAGTCTGGTCATCATGTAATTTATTGCTACCACTGTTTGGGATTTCTGTATCTGCAAAATAGCTCAAAAGATATGGCTCAGAATGTTATCTATAGCCCATGAGAAGGAATAAAGGTCCTTGAATTTGTTTAGGGCTAAACTATTATTATTTTGTCTTATTTGACTGTTTTCCTTTGTTTCTGATTTTTTTTTTCATTTCTGTGATCAAATTTATTCTTTAGCTAGGTTTTTCTACAAACAGAGGCAGGTGGAGGACATGAGGGTGGTCTGTCCTGAGAAGGCTCTGTAAGGTCCTGCTCCATAGCATTCTCATTGTTCACTCATTTTTTCAGGGGAAAGAAGTGCTAAGAAATGCTAAGAAGTGCTATGCAGGGAAAGAAATTCTTAGATGAATAATATTTTTATGAAATGTTATTATTTAAGGATAATAATAGAGAACAAAGTACAAACAATAAGTGTACCCCTAGGTCATGTTCCCCAGCCCAGATCTACACAGAGAGCATTCCCAGCACCACAGGATCACTGTTGCCTCCCAATAGCCGTGTCCTCCTCTCCAGGGAAGACTGCTTACCTAAGACTTGTACTGCCATAGAATATTTTCTCAGTTTTTGAACTTTATGTAAAACCATACAGTATGTTTTCTTTTGTGTTTATTTCTTTGACTCCAAACTGTGTTGAGATTCACTCATGATGTTGTTTATGGCAACATTTCATTCATTTTTATTATTATAGAGTATGCCTTTGGATGATCACATGACCATGCGTTGACCCATTCAACTAATGGCAGAGATTTGAGTTTATTTCCAGTTCTTGACTATTACAAATACAATGGTGCAAATTATCATGATGATGACTTTTGGCAAAAGTATTTATTATGATTTTTGTGTGTTTTGTTTTTAGTCTTATATTTTTATTTTCTTAATGGTATACTGTACTTCAAAGTGCCAAGTTACTCATCTTAGGTTTGACTCATCAACTTTTTTCTGTCCATGTAGTGCTCTTTCAGTCAGTCAGTTCCATTCAATCACTCAGTCATGTCTGACTCTTTGCAACCCCATGGACTGCAGCATGCCAACCTTTCCTGTCCTTCACCATCTCCCGGATTTTGGTCAAGCTCATGTCCATTGAGTCAGTGAAGCCATCCAGTCATCTGATTCTCTGTCATCTCCTTCTCCTCCTGCCTTCAGTCTTTCTCAGCTTCAGGGTCTTTTCCAATGAGTCAGTTCTTCCCATCATGTAGCCAAAGTATTGGAGCTTCAGCTTCAGCATCAGTTCTTCCAATGAATATTCAGGACTGATTTCCTTTAGGATTGACTGATTGGACCTCCTTGCCATCCAAGGGACTGTCAAGAGTCTTCTCCAACACCACAGTTCAAAAGCATCAATTATTCAGCATTCAGCTTTCTTTATAGTCCAACTCTCACATCCATACATGATTACTGGAAAAATCATAGCTTTGACTAGATGGGCCTTTGTCAGTAATGTCTCTGCTTTTTGATATGTTGACTAGATTGGTCATAGCTTTTCTTCCAAGCAGCAAGCATCTTTTAATTTCATGGCTGTAGACATAATCTATAGTGATTTTGGAGTCCAAGAAAATAAAGTCTGTCCCTGTTTCCCCATCTTTTTGCCATAAAGTGATGGGACCAGATGCCATGTTATTAGTTCTTTGAATGTTGAGTTTTAAGCCAACAGTTTCACTCTCCTCTTTCAGTTTCATCAAGAGGCTCTTTAATATCTGCTCACTTTCTGCCATAAGGGTGGTGTCATCTGCATATCTGAGGTTATTGATATTTCTCCCAGCAATCTTGACTCCAGTTTGTGCTTCATCCAGCCCAGCACTTCGCATGATGTACTCTGCATATAAGTTAAATAAGCAGAGTGACAATATACAGGCTTGACGTACTTCTGTCTCAGTTTTGAACTAGTCCACTGATCCAGTCCCTAGAATGCCTTATATTCCTCTAATGTACTTTGTCTACTCCAAAATTATAAAAACGTTCTCTGAGAGTATCTCACAGAATTGTAATTACTTTTTTTGCATATAATTATACATTGCTTCTAGGATTGACATCTGTGTAGGATAAGAGTCAAGTGTCCTGTTTTCATATGGGTATCCAGTTGACTCAAAATCTTTTTCTGAACAGACTATTCCCCACTGCAGTGCCACCTATGTGATAAGCAAAAGGGCACATATGTCTGAATACATTATTTAGACTCTCTATTCTGTTCCACGGTATCCTTTGTCTCTCCTTGCACCTGTACCACATTTTCTTAATTATTGTAATTTTATAGTAAGTCTTGAACCTTCCCTGGTGTCTCAGAGAGTAAAGAATTTGCCTGCAAGACAGGAGACCTGGGTTTGATCCCTGGGTTGGGAAGATCACCTGGAGAAGGGCATGGGAACCCACTCCAGTATTCTTGCCTGGAGAATCCCCGTGGAGAGAGGAGCCTGGCAGGCTATAGTCTATGGGGTCACAAAGAGTTGGACATGACTGAGTGACTAAGCACACATAGTAAGTCTGGGTAACTTCAATTTAAAGAAGTTATGTTGTTGTTTTTCTTGCCAACTGCTTTGGTCAGTCTTGGTTTTTGTATTTTGTATATATTATTGAGCAGAAGCTCCAATATTTTGGCCACCTGATGCGAAGAGCTGACTCACTAGAAAAGACCTTGATACTAGGAAAGACTGAAGGTAGGAGGAGAAGGGGATGACAGAGGATGAGATGGTTGGATGGCATCACTGACTCAAAGGACATAAGTTTGAGCAAGCTCCAGGAGTTGGTGATGGACAGGGAAGCCTGGTGTGCTGCAGTCCTTGGGGTCACAAAGAGTCAGACATGACTAAGTGACTGAACAGCAATGTAAATTTTAAATCAGCTTGTCATATTTCAGACATACAAAAGCACAAGGGAATTTGATTGAGGTTAGAGTTAATCTGTGTATAAATTTGAGAATGACTGACTTTGACAACGTTGAGTTTCCCAATTCACTGACAAAATATATCCCTTCATTCAGTTAGGTCTTGAGTTTCTCTCAGATGTTTTGCACATCTTTAACTAGGTTTTCTCCTAGGCATTTTATGGGTTTGATGTTATTAGTATTTCCTTTAGTGAAGGTTTTCTAGGAATGAATTCTCTCTGAACTTTACCTGGATTCCCCAAATGTTGGATTAGTATTTTGCTTTAATCCTTCCTTTCTGCTTTTCTCTCTCTCTCTTGCTCTAGCTTTCCCTTTCTCTCCTTATTTGTCCCTCTCCTGCCCTGTTTTTCCCTGAGTATGTAAAATCTTTCTGGATTAGGTTGCAGACATGATGCTCCTTTATCCCTCCCTCCAAACAACAACAAAAATACTTCTGGGAATTTCCTTACATAACCACAGTTCAGTTAAACCTTTAGAGATGTCAGTCCCAGATGACATCTAAATGCAACCACATGAGAAACCCCAAAGATAGAACTGCTAAGTTGAGTCTTTCCCAACTTACTGACCCAGGAAATCATGAGCAAAATTAAAAATTAAATTCCTTCAACTACTAAGTTTGGGGGGAACTTTTGTTATATAGCATTGTTAACCAGGCACTTACCATAGGACCAGCATTTCTAAATAGAGGAATATTTATCCTCTGATTTTCCATTTTACTGTTTCTACTTTATGTTGATCTAATGTGCTGATACACTCATTCTCTAGTTCTTAATTTCAGCTGTTAACTTTTTCAGCTGTAGAATTTTCCTTTTTCTTTCTTTCTTTTTTTTTATAGGCAGTTTTCTTTTATTCTGTAAGTTTGTACATATTTTTCAAAATTTAATCCTATGCATACCCCACTATTATTAGAGAAAAATAATAAACACTATTTTCATTTGTTTTTGTTATCATTTCTCTGCCAAGATGCACATCATGTTAATCAATTCTTTGTGCACTTTAATCATGGCTATTTAAATTCTCTGTCAGACTATAAAACTCTTAGAGGAAAACATAGGCAGAACATTCTTTGACATAAGTTGCAACAAGATCTTTTTTGATCAAACTCCTAAAGAAAATGAAAACAAAACAAAAAAATAGTATCTAATTAAACTAGAAGCTTTCACATATCAAAGGAAACCATAAACAGAACAAAAAGACAACTCTCAGAATGGGAGACAATATTTGCAAATGAAGTAATTAACAAGGGTTAATCTTCAAAATACACAAACAACTCAATCAACAAACCAAACAATCCAATGAAGAAATGGGAAAAGGACCTAAACAGACATTTTTTTCCAGATATACAATGGCTAACAAATACAAAACTAATAATTAGAGAGATGCAAGTCAAAACTACAGGCAGGTAATACTTCACACCAGTTAGAATGTCTGGCATTAAAAAAAATCCACAAATAAATGGTGGAGAGGATGTCCAGAAAAGGGAATCCTCCTATAAATGAGTATGTAAATTGGTACAACTACTGTGGGTTGCCATGCCCTCCTCCAGGGGACATTCCAATCCAAGGATCAAAGCCAGGTCTCCCACATTGCAGGTGGATTCTTTACTGTCTGAGCCACCAGACTCAGAAGCCCTACACTATTGATACTAAGTATAAAATAGATATTGCTTGGAGAATCCCATAGACATGGAGCCTGATGGGCTACAATCCATAGTGTCACAGAGTCAGACACGACTGAAGTGTCTTAGCATGCATGCACACAGAAATAGATAAATAATAACATTTTTATAGCACAGGGAGCTCTACTCAGTGTTCTGTGGTGACCAGGTTTAGTTCAGTTCAGTACAGTTCAGTCGCTCAGTCGTGTCCGACTCTTTGCGACCCCATGAATTGCAGCACGCCAGGCCTCCCTGTCCATTACCAACTCCCGGAGTTCTCTCAGACTCGCGTCCATAAAGTCAGTGATGCCATCCAGCCATCTCATCCTCTGTCGTCCCCTTCTTCTCCTGCTCCCCAATCCCTCCCAGCATCAGAGTCTTTTCCAATGAGTCAACTCTTTGCATGAGGTGGCCAAAGTACTGGAGTTTCAGCTTTAGCATCATTCCTTCCAAAGAAATCCCAGGGTTGATCTCCTTCAGAATGGACTGGTTGGATCTCCTTCCAGTCCAAGGGACTCTCAAGAGCCTTCTCCAACACCACAGTTCAAAAGCATCAATTCTTTGGCGCTCAGCCTTCTTCACAGTCCAACTCTCACATCCATACATGACCACTGGAAAAATCCATAGCCTTGACTAGACAGACCTTAGTTGGCAAAGTAATGTCTCTGCTTTTGAATATACTATCTAGGTTGGTCATAACTTTTCTTCCAAGGAGTAAGCGTCTTTTAATTTCATGGCTGCAATCACCATCTGCAGTGATTTTGGAGCCCCAAAAAATAAAGTCTGACACTGTTTCCACTGTTTCCCCATCTATTTCCCATGGAGTGATGGGACCGGATGCCATGATCTTTGTTTTCTGAATGTTGAGCTTTAAGCCAACTTTTTCACTCTCCTCCTTCACTGTCATCAAGAGGCTTTTTAGTTCCTCTTCACTTTCTGCCATAAGGGTGGTGTCGTCTGCATATCTGAGGTTATTGATAATTCTCCTGGCAATCTTGATTCCAGCTTGTGTTTCTTCCAGTCCAGCGTTTCTCATGATGTACTCTGCATGTAAGTTAAATAAGCAGGGTGACAATATACAGCCTGGACGTACTCCTTTTCCTATTTGGAACCAGTCTGTTGTTCCATGTCCAGTTCTAACTGTTGCTTCCTGGCCTGCATACAGATTTCTCAAGAGGAAGGTCAGGTGGTCTGGTATTCCCATCTCTTTCAGAATTTTCCACAAATAGAAAGTAAATCCAAGAAAGAGGGGATATGTGTTTTTGTGTGTGTATATATATATAAATAGATAGATATAGTTGTTGTTTAGTCGCCGAGTTGTGTCTGACTCTTTTGTGACCTCATGCACTGCCATGCTCCTTTGTCGATAGCAATTTTTAGGCAAGAATACTGGAGTGGATTGCCCTTTCTTTCTCCAAAGGCTCTTCCCAACCCAGGGATGGAACCCCAGTCTCTTGTTTGGCAGGAAGATTCTTTACCACTGAGTCACCTGGGAAGCCCATATGTATATGTATAACTTACTAAATTTGCTGAACAGCAGAAGCTACCATAACATTGTAAAGCAATTATACTCAAATAAAAATTAATACAATTGAATAAAATAAATTCTCTGTCAGGTAACATTAAGAGCCAAATACCCTGGGAAATTTCTAATGTTTCTTTTTGCTCTGGTTTTCCATGAGATCTCTTTTATATCCGTATTATTAAAACCAGAAACATTGTAGATAAATAATTGCACAACTCCTTCAGAAAGGCTTTTGAGTTGCTTCTTCTATTTAGGGGTGGATTAAGGATGGAACAACTTGTTTACCTCATTCTTAGGGCAAAGCTTGGCTTAAAGCAGGGATCGTGCCACTGTCAGGACCAGGGTTCTTCCTGCAGAAAGGGAACACCAAGATTCTGGTAACTACCAGTGTCTTCCAGCTTTCATCTCAGCTCCATCACCAGGTCACTATTTTTTTTTTTTTCTTTTGAACTTTCTACTTTGTATTGGTGTATAGCCGATTAACAATGTTGTTATAGTTTCAGGTGAACAGCCAAGGACTCGGCCATACATGTACATGGATCCATTTCCCCCCAAACTTCCCTCCCCTCCTAAAAAAATATTTAATTTAACTGACTTTCCTGTTCTTTAACCCTCCCAACTTTCTAATCATTGCTGTTTCTTCAGGAAACCAGACCCAGGTGCTGCCCCAGTGCGACCACTTTGTGTCTGAACCAGCAGGATCTGTGGCCTCAGAGGAGAGCGCCCCCTACTGCTCAGGTGAGGGTCCCACAGGACAGAAGACCCTTCTCATTCCCCAGATCACCGCCCCATTGTCCCATTTCTCTCTCCTCAGACAGCAGGCAGCTCCGCCTGGTGGACGGGGGCGGTCCCTGCGCCGGGAGAGTGGAGATCCTTGACCAGGGCTCCTGGGGCACCATCTGTGATGACGGCTGGGACCTGAACGATGCCCGCGTGGTGTGCAGGCAGCTGGGCTGTGGAGAAGCCCTCAATGCCACGGGGTCTGCTCACTTCGGGGCAGGATCAGGGCCCATCTGGCTGGACGACCTGAACTGCGCTGGAAATGAGTCCCACGTGTGGAGGTGCCCTTCCCGGGGCTGGGGGCAGCACGACTGCAGACACAAGGAGGATGCGGGGGTCATCTGCTCAGGTCAGCACTCCACACTGTCCACAGGCTGGAGGAGGGGTGGGGCCCTGGAGGACGGGGGTCTGAGCCCTGAGGGAGAGATGCTGAAAGGACCAGAGAAGGAGGCTTCCTCCCATGGAGCCTGTCTTTCTAGTAGAGGTGAAGACGAGGTACTTTCACTGCCTCCTGCAGCAGCTGAGATTCTGGTCCTTTCTTCTCAATAGTGTTTCCTGGCAGAGCCTTTTCTCACAGTTTTTCTTGAAATCAGGGCTAACCCTTCTGGTACATAGAGTAGAGAAGTCTTCAAGCCACTGTGCTAGTTTTTGTTTGTTCTATAACAAGTTGCTACATTGTTAGTGGTTTAAAACAACATATTTATTTCCTTACACTTCTCTAGCTTAGATGTCCAGCAGGGATCTCACTGGACTGTGATAAAAGTTTCAGCAGGGCCACGTCACTTCTGAGCCTCTGGGACAGAATCTGTTTCCTGTCTTTTCAAGCTTCTAGAAGCCGCCTGCCTTCCTTCACTCATAACCCCCTTCTGTTCATCATCAGACCAGCAATGCTCCACCTCTCTGACCATTATCCATATTCACATCTCCCTCTAACCCGAATGAGGAAAAGGATTCCACTTTAAAGGATAGTGAGTCTAAGAATTTGATTAGACTGTGCTCATGTGGTTAATCCGCCCACATTTCAGGTTACTCTTACCATCCCAAGGACCATACCTTAATCACATATGTAAAGTCCCTTTTGCCAGATAAGGAAACACAGACACAGCTTCCATGTAGACACCTGTGGGTCCATTATTCTATCTGCCTCCACACTGTCCACATCACATCCCTTTCATACCCTCTCTTAGATGTTTTGTCAGGAAGCAGGAGTCATCTCCCTCTCCCTGCAGGTGTCCAGTTTGGTCTTCCTTTCAGTTCATATCCACTACATCATGGTGGTAGAAATATTTAGAAAGACAGTCAGAAATGGACAAAGTCAGGTGAAAAGGAGACAAGTTTCACTCTGGTCATCTAATGGGTTTGCTTCCTCAGCCTGGTCACAGACGAATGTTCACAATTTTGGGGAGAGAGGAAGACCCAGAGCACTGAGTGGGGTGCTCACTGTGCCCTGTCTCCTCCCTTTCAATCTCAGAGTTCCTGGCCCTCAGGATGGTGAGCGAGGACCAGCAGTGTGCTGGGTGGCTGGAAGTTTTCTACAACGGGACCTGGGGCAGTGTCTGCCGCAGCCCCATGGATGATGTCACCATGTCCATCATCTGCAGTCAGCTTGGCTGTGGGGACAGTGGAAGTGTCAACACCTCTGTTGGTCTCAGGGAAGGTTCTAGACCCCGGTGGGTAGATTTAATTCAGTGTCGGAAAACTGATACCTCCCTCTGGCAGTGTCCTTCTGGCCCGTGGAAATACAGTTCATGCTCTCCAAAGGAGGAAGCCTACATCTCCTGTGCAGGTGACTTATGTCTGTTTCTGTGTCTTTCCCAACTCTGTAGGATGTTATTAGTGAGATTTGATATTTTAAAATCTAAGTGATGGGTTTAAGTTGAGTTCATAAAATGAAGTTTGGATGGAGCTCATTTTATCTATATGTTCCAAACTTGCTTTCTTAAAATTTTAATTGATATAATTAATACAACATTATATTTTTTGCTGTGTACAACATATTGCTTATATGTTTGTGTGTATTGATAAATGATCACTTCAGTAAGTTAGTTATGTCTCTATATATGGATCCGTATATATATATAGATCCATATATATGGATCCATATATATAGTTAAATATTTTTATTACATGATGAGAATGTTTAAGACGTATTTTCTTGCCATCTTTCAAATAGACAATACAGTATTCACTATAGTCACCATTCTGTATGTTATATGTCTTCACCTATTAATTTTATAGTTCAAATGTATACCTTTTGATTACCTTTGCCTGCACCAAATCCCCCACCTCTGGCAGCCACCAACTACTCAGCATCTCTGAACTTGCTTTTTGTTTTAATATTACACATATAAATGAGATTACATGGTATTTTTCTTTCTCTGTCTGATTTGTTTCACTTAACATAATGCCCTCAAGGTCCATCCAGTTGTTGCAACTGGCAAGATTTTCTTCTTTTTATGGGTGGATATAAGTCTATATTACATTTTCTTTATCCATTCATCAGTGAAGACTTACATTGTTTGACTCATATATATTGCTATAAAATACTAAAAGGTAATACTGTTAAAGTGCTGCAGTCAATACGTCAGCACATTTGGAAGATTCATCAGTGGCCACAGGACTGGAGAAGGTCAGTTTTCATTTCAATCTCAAAGAAGGGCAATGCCAATGAATGGTCAAACTACCTCACAGTTGTGCTCACTTCACATGCTAGCAAGGTTATGCTCAAAGTCTTTCAAGCTAGGCTTCAGCAGTAAGTGAACTGAGAACTTCTGAGATGTATAAGCTGGGTTTCGAAAAGGCAGAGAATCCAGAGATCAAATTGCCAACACTTGTTGGATCATAGAGTAAGCCAGAGAACTCCAGAAAAACATCTGCATCACTGACTACATAAAGCCTTTGACCATGTGGATCACAATGACCTGTGAAAAATTCTTGAAGAGATGAGAATACCAGAGCACCTTACCTGCCTCCTGAGAAACCTGTATGCAGATCAAAAAGCAGCAGTTGGAACTGGACATGAAACAACCGACTGGTTCTACACTGGGAAAAGAGTTCGTCAAGGCTGTGTATTGTCACCCTGTTTATTTAACTTATATGCAGAGAACATCATAGGAAATGCCAGGCTGGATGAATGACAAGCTGGAATCAAGATTGCTGTGAGAAATATCAACAACCTCAGATACACAGATGCTACCACTCTAATCGCAGAAAGCAAAGAGGAACCTCTCATTGAGGGTTAAAGAGGAGAGTGAAAAAGCTGGCTTACAGCTCAACATTCAACATTCTAAAAACTAAGATCATCAGCACTTCTTGGCAAATAAAACGGAAGAAAGTGGAAACAGTGACATATTTTCTTTTCTTGGACTCCCAAATCACTGCTGACGGTGACTGCAGCCATGAGATTAAAAGAGGCTTGCTCCTCTGTGACAAACCTAGACAAGGTATTAAAAAGAGACATCACTTTGCTGACAAAGGTCCATATGGTCAAAGCTATATTTTTTCCAGTAGTCATCTCTAGACGTGAGAGCCAGGTTATAGAAGAAGCTAAAAAGAGTTGATTCTTTTGAATTGTGGTGCTTGGATGCCACAGCTGCATTGAGAGTCCTTTGGGCAGTAAGGAGATCAAACCAATCAATCCTAAGGGAAATCAACCCTGAATATTCATTTCAAGGACTGATGCTGAAGCTGAAGCTCCAATACTTTGGCCACCTGCTGAGAAGAGCTGACTGATTGGAAAAGACCCTGATGCTGGGAAATATTGAAGGCAAAAGAAGAAGGAGGGCCACAGAGGATGAGATAGATAGCATCACCAGTTCAGTGGACATGAATTTGAGTAAACTTTGGGAGTTAGTGAAGGACAGAGGAGCCGGGCATGCTGCAGTCTATGGGGTTGCAAAGAGTCAAACATAACCTAGCAACTGAACATATGTTGATACAGTGAACATTGGGTTTTCAAAGTAGTGTTTTTGTTTCCTTCAGATAAATACTCCAAAGTGAAATTCCTAAATCATATGGCAGTTCTATTTTTAATTTTCGAGGCACCTCATTGCTGTTTCCATAGGGGCTGCCTCAACTTACATTCCCTCTAACTGTGCAAAAGCTTTCCTGTCTCTTCACATTCTTCTCAACTCCTGTTATTTCTTCTTTTGGATAAAAGCCTTTCTAGAGGATATGAGGTGATATCTCATTGTGGTTTTGATTTGTATTTTCTGACGATTAATAGGGTTGAGCACGTTTTCCTGTACCTATTGGCAAGTTGTACGTATTCTTTAAAAAAAAAATGTCTGTTCAGGTTCTCTTCCCATTAAAAAAAAATCAGATTGTTTGTTTTTTGCTACTGAGTTGTATGAGTTCTTTCTGTATTTTGGATAATAATCCTTACCAGAAATATAATATGCAAATATTTTCTCCAATTCCATAGGTTGCTTTTTCGCTTTGTTGATGGTTTCCTTAATTGGGCAGAAGCTTTTTAGCCTTATGTCATCACAACTGCTTGTGTTTACTCTTGTTCCCTTTGCTTTTGGTGCCAAATCCAAAAAATCATCACAAAGACTGTTGTCAAGGATTTTATTTTCTGTGTTTTCCTGTAGAAATGTTATGGCTTCAGGACTTGTGATCAAGTCTTTAATCTATTTTGAGTTAATTTTTGTGAATGGTGTAAGCTAGTGGTCCAGTTTCATTTTTTGCATGTGGCTGTCCAGTTTCCCCAATGCCATTTACTGAAAAAACTGTCCTTTTCCCACTGTATATTTTTGGCTTCTTTGTCAAAAATTAATTGACCATAGAAATGATGGGTTTATTTATGGACTCTCTATTCTGTTCCATTGATCTCTGTGTTCATTTTTATACCAATGACATACTGTTTTGATTAATATAGCTTTGTAATATAGTTTGAAATCAGGAAGCACGACGCCTCTAACTTTGTTATTCATTCTCAAGATTGCTTTGGTATTGAGCATCTTTTGTGATTCCATGCAAATTTTAGGATTGTTTCTTCTATATCTGTGAAAATTTCCATTGGAATTTTGGTAAGGATTGCAGTGAATCTGTAGATTGCTTTGGGTAGTATGGACATGTTAATAATATTAGATCTTCCAATCCATGAGCACAGAATTTCTTTCCATTTATTTGAGTCATCTTCAGTATCTTTCATCAATGTGTTTATAGTTTTCAGTGTACAGATCTTTCACCTCCTTGGTTAAATTTATTCCTAGACATTTTATTCATTTTCATACAAATGTAAATAGAATTGTTTTCTCAGTTTCTCTTATAGCAGTTTGCTGTTAGTGTAAAGAAATGCATATGATTTTTGTGTACAGATTTTTCTTCTACAACTTTACTGAGTGTATTGGTTCTCATATTTCTGCTAAAGTCTTTAGTGTTTTCTACATATAATATCATGTAAGGGGGTTTCTTTCCTCATGGCTCTGATGGTAGAAAATCTGTCTGCAATGCAAGAGACCTGGGTTCAGTCCCTGGGTCAGGAAGATCCCCTGGAGGAAGGAATGGCAACCCACTCCAGTATTCTTGCCTGGAGAATCCCAGTGGACAGAGGAGCCTGGCAGGCTGCAGTCCTTGAGGTTGTAAAGAGTCAGCCACGACTGAGTGATTAACACTTTCACTTTTCAATCTGCAGTTAGTGTCAATTTTGCCTCTTCCTTTCAGATTTGGATATCTTGATTTTCTTTTTATTACCTGATGGATCTGGATAGGACTACCAAAACTAAGTTGAATTAAAGTGGTGAGAGTAGACATTTTTGTCTTGTGTCTGATTTCAGAGGAAAAGCTTTTGGTTTTTTACAGTCAAGTATGATGTTAGCTGTGTACTTTTCATATGGCCTTAATTATGTTGAGATGCAATCCTTCCATACCTACTTTGTAAAAGAATTTTTACTGTAAGTGGATGTTGAATTTGTCAAACACTTTTTCTGCATCGTTTGAGGATATGATTTTTACCTTCATTGTATTTATTTGGTGTATCACATTGATTAATTTGTGAATGTTGAACTATCCTTGTATCCTTGGAACAAATATCACTTGATCATCATGTATGATTCTTTTAGTGTATTGTCAAATTCAGTTTTCTAATGTTTTGTGGACAATTTTTGCACCTGTATTTATCAGAGTATTAGCCCGTAATTTTCTTTTCTCATGGTGTCCTTATCTGGCTTTGGTATCAGACTAATGTTGGCTTCAGAAAGTGAATTTGGAAGTGTTCTTTTCTTCTGTTTTGGGAAGAATCTGAGAAGGCTCCCCCACTAAATACTATTACATTGGGAATTGAGATTTCAGCAATAAATTTTGAATGAAATAAATAAATGTTGGCGAGGGCGACAAATAGTCAAACCATAACACCTTATTCTTTCAACATTTCTCTCTCTGTTTGTCTTTCTTTTTCCCTCCCCCTCCACACACACACACATACACACACACACCCCATTCAGGTACACCTTGAATGGTATGCTGGATGTTGCCTGAAACACACAGCTAAGAGAATGTGGGATCAGATACTTCAAAAGCAGAGGCTCATTCCCTTCCTTGCCTCTCTTTCCTCATCTCTTTGTCTTTTTCATTTGGAGGCCAAAGAAGCATTAAACTATGAGACCTTTTATTGATGACGTTTTTCTTACAATTAAACCCTGTGAATTGAGAGGTGGTAAAGTCTTTGACCATGAAAATGAGCAACCTGCTCACAGAGGTCCTGACATTGTTTCCTCAGAGGTTCTCTGCATAGAGTGGGTAGGAGGTTTGATAGGATGATCTGGAAAGGATATATAAATGTTGATACTTTATGACCGGTCCTATTTACCCTTCTGTTTTTTTGAATTTATATTTATTTCTGTCAGCTTCAATTATTTTATATATATTTTCAGTCTTTTGTTTATTATTTCTGCATCTTCTCAATACAAATTTTTCTCACTAGGCTTTTTTTCACTATTGCAAAAATTTCTGGGTTACTCAGTGTGTACATATATGTGTCCATATATCTTCTCAGAATTCTAAGTCTTTCTGTATACTTCCTTTTTAAGAGATTCCTAACCAACACTATGGGCTTTTCTGGTGGCTCAGACAGCAAAGAAACTGCCTGCAGTGCAGGAGACCTGGGTTTGATCCCTGGGTAAGGAAGATCCAGTGGAGAAGTGAATAGCAATCCACTCCAGTATGATTTTCTGGAAAATCCTATGGACAGAGGAGCCTGGTGGGCTGCAGTCCATAGGGTCACAAAGAGTTGGACATGACTGAGCAACTAACACAGACACACACACAACCAACACTACATTGTGGAGCAATTATCTCCCAATTAAAAATAAATGTAGAAAAGAGCGTTCCCTTTTACAATGGTAGTCTTCACTTGCCCACTTGTCACACTGAATAATAGGTAAGAGTAATTTATAATCTATCTAATAATTTTCCATTAAAATATGTACATGATATTTTGAATATAAATTGACTCTGTGCTTCTGGCCTGATTAAGTTTAATATGAAGTATTATCATAGACTGTTACCATTAATTTATATTTGGTTTACTATTTCCCTGATTAGTATGAATTTAAAAAAAGAAATTTTATTTCACTGAATTTTATTTGTCTATTCATTCATAATAAATATTTATCAAGCCTCTATCTAGGTATTTAGAAATGGTTTTCCATAGATATTGTTGAATGAGTGCATACAATGTACAGGCACTGTCCTAATAGCAGAAACATGGCGCATATAAGATATACAAGGTCCTTCTTCTAATGGACCTTTCTCTCAGAGGAGTATGTGTACATTCATAGATGTCTGTGTTTATATTTGCTGTGGGGTGTGAAGACTGATAAACAAGTAAATATTTAAAGTAATTTCAGCTGGTGATCAGATGCAGTGAATGTTTCAGCCCAGGAGATAATGAGCCTATATTTTCACATGTCATTTGCACTGAGCCATGCTCCTGCTGCTAAGTTGCTTCAGTCGTGTCCTACTCTGTGCGACCCCATAGACAGCAGCACACTAGGCTCCTCCACCTCTGGGAATCTCCAGGCAAGAACACTGGAGTGGGTTGCCATTTTGTTCTCCAGTGCATGAAAGTGAAAAGCGAAAGTGAAGTCGCTCAGTGTGCCCAACTCTTAGCGACCCCATGGACTACCTACCTGGCTCCTCCGTCCATGGGATTTTCCAGGCAAGAGTACTGCAGTGGGGTACCATGGACCTTAGATAATCTTATGTGGGGACAGGAACACCCTCAGGTGTTCCTGATCCACTGTTTCCCTGTTGTTTGTGAGAAGGTAACAGGCAGGAAGGCCAGGGGTCTCCAAATGGAGGAAATAGCCTGCAAGTGTCAGACATTTTTATCTCTCTTAAGCGGCAGGAGGAAACAAAGTAGAGATATTTTTTCCTTCTCTATACAAATTTAAAAGGAGATTTCTCTTAAAATTCTGTGTTGTCATAATGCCACCTGGTTTCACCTGAAGTTACCCAATGCCTTTTTCTGATGGAAATGTTTATCTTAGGCTATGCTACTGTACTATGCATACACCCCAAATTCTGTCTTCAAGTCGGTTCCGCCTTTTGGGCTCAGAACCTACTTGATAAACCAGTACGTTATACTCCGATATTGTTCCTCTAATCTATGTAAATGAAACTATTTGTGTGGTGATCTGCCCTTCTTCAAGATTCAAGTTAATCATTTTATGGCCCAAGATGAACCATTTGGAGCCAAGATTATCCCCAAAATACATCCTATGGGTGAGGGGCCTGGTGCATTCCAAGTTTTGAGACATTCCTTTCTTTCATTAACAGACTGCTGGTGCCTATATAACATCTAGCTAACGACTAGCAGGGGGTATTCTCTCTGCCCGCTTCTGATGCCTATGGCAGAAACTTTCTCTATCTCCTTTATACTTTAATAAAACTTTATTACACAAAAGCTCTGAGCGATCAAGCCTCGTCTTTGGCCCCGGATTGAATTCTTCTCCTCCAGGGGCCAAGAATCCCGGCATCGTAATTCAACAACAACCTTTCATTTGCAGGAAGAAGACCCAAGAGCTGTCCAACTGCTGCCCCCTGCACAGGTATGTCAGCCCCGCCCCCACCCCTGTGGCTCCCAGGGGCTCCTTCCTCCCACCAGGGCAGTCACAAGAGGGGCTGCTGCCTTTTCAGACAGAGAGAAGCTCCGGCTCAGGGGAGGAGACAGCGAGTGCTCAGGGCGGGTGGAGGTCTGGCACAGCGGCTCCTGGGGCACCGTGTGCGATGACTCCTGGAGCCTGGCAGAGGCCGAGGTGGTGTGTCAGCAGCTGGGCTGTGGCCAGGCCCTGGAAGCCGTGCGGGCCGCGACATTCGGCCTTGGAAATGGGAGCATCTGGCTGGATGAGGTGCAGTGCGGGGGCCGGGAGTCCTCCCTGTGGGACTGTGCTGTGGAGCCCTGGGGGCAGAGCGACTGCAAGCACGAGGAGGACGCTGGTGTGAGGTGCTCTGGTGAGCGAGGGGATCGGGGTCCACCCTGGGTGAGCTGGGGCAGAGCAGGGGCAGTGGGCTGGGCCGGGCATGGTGAGGAGATTGTGTTCAGACATCCCGGGTGCTGGGGCTCTGATCTAGGACGGGGGAGTTGGGAGGACTGGACACTGATGTTGTGGAGACTGAGGGGTGATTTCAGGTTCAGGAGGGAAAAGATTTGCCCTGCGTTCTGGCCAATTCTTCCTCCCCACACTACTGTTTTCTCTTTAGGTGTAAGGACAACATTGCCCACGACTACAGCAGGTACTGTGATCCATCCATGGGCAGGGGAGAATACTCAAATACTGGGGACCTGTTCTGCGGGCTCTCTGACAACTCAGAAGAGGAAAGAGTCTGAGGAGCCATGGCTGCTGGGGAGCAGCCAGGGCATTACAGTGGGGCAATCCCCTGCCTTGATGTCTAGGGTCAAATGTTCTCATGCCTGGGGCCAACGACGTCTGGTTCCCATGTTGTAGAATCTGAGGAACTCCCACCTGCCCTTGAATGTTGCTCCTCATCAATGAGGTGCAGGTCCCTGGATGTTTGATGCTCTGTCTCCTGAAGCCCAAGGAGAGGAGATGAGCTGGGTCCTCAGAGGCTGTCTCGGCAGGGCAGCTCCCTGACAATCCCCAGCTCTGCCTCGGGGCCACACTGGCCAGAGTGGAGTTGACTTGTCTCAGGATGAGACCTGAGGGAGCCCTGACACTGTCTGAGACTGAGACGCCATTGTCCGGAGCTCCTGAAAATGCTGACACACGAGATTTTTCTGTGCCCAAGACTATCTCCAGCCCTTTTTCCTGTTCTCCTAGGGACCAGAACAACCTCAAATTCTCTCCCTGGCATCTTCTCCCTGCCTGGGGTCCTCTGCCTCATCCTGGGAGCCCTTCTCTTCCTGGTCCTCATCATCCTGGTGACTCAACTGCTCAGATGGAGAGCAGAGCGCAGAGGTGGGATGCAGGGGGAACTAGGGACCAGGGAGGCTGTGTGGAGGCGGGAGATGGGGCAGGTGTGAGGAGGGAACCTGGGCCAGGTACTGTTCTGAGTTGCAGACTCCATGTGCTCCGTGCTGAGCTCTAAGGGCTGAGTAGACAGAAGTTCTTAGGACTGGGGCATGAACTCTCATGAGTCATGGCCTCTCCTGTGAGAACAGACAGAGTTGGCGCTGAGCTGTAATCAGGGTCAGACGAGGGGAGAAGGTGCTGACATGGTGCACGGGGTAGGAGACAATGCTGAGGTCCTGGCAGCCCCCATGTGAGCACCAGGGAGATGAAGGTGGGCTGGCTGGATCGGGGTATCTGGGGAAGCTTCTCTGACCTGCTGGAGGATCTCTCAGCCTTATCTAGCTATGAAGATACTCTTGCTGAAGCTGTGTATGAGGAGCTCGATTACCTTCTGACACAGAAGGAAGGTCTGGGCAGCCCAGGTGAGTGTCTCATCTGCCCTGCTGGGATCTCTGGTTGTCACCACCCCCTGGCTGTGCACATCTTCTCAGCATCTGCAGATCCCATGTGTGCCCCAGGCTCACAGACACAGCTCCTCCAGAGAGGCAGGATGGCCTCTCAGAGCCCCGTGATCTCCCAGCCTCTGTCTGCACTGCAGGAGCCAGGCCTGTCCCTTCTCAGCCTTAACACAGGTCCTGTGGGTGTGGGGAGGGGCATTCTGTGTGTTGTGTGATGTTTATCTCCACACAAAGCTTCCCGTCAGATTTCTCACGGACTAAACTGCCGTTTTACACCAGAGATGGTGAGGACAACAGTGACTACAGGTCCGCTCCAGGAAAGAGAGGTGGACCTGCCTCGGCTGGGCTTTGGGGAGGAGAGTTTCCCTCAGAGGAGGTTTAAGGGGAATAGTTTTCCTTTGAGGGACCAGAAGCATCCCTTGTGTCCAGATGGGGTTCGTCCTTCTCCTTCTCTGGCTGTTCTGTGATGTCTCACGTCGAGGCTGGTCTCTCTGTGTCCAGAATCACCACAGGCACACAATGTTTTTTAAAAATAACATCTGTAAAGCGCAATTTGTCAAAGTCCTTTAACAGTGCTCAAGGGTGGAAGAGTTGCTTTGAGATATGTAGTTTCCATCAGAAAATATTAATTATGTAAAATCATGTTTTGACTTATGGACACATCAAAATGAAACATGGTCTTAGAGAAAAAAGTCTTTTGAAACAAAGAGTGACTGGTGACTCTATTCAGAAACTCAGAAACCTGGGTCAGAAGGTATCTTAGGTATTCCCCAGAACAATCCACTTACTGTGGTTTCATACACTGCCTTGTCTGCTCTTGGAACCCCCAGATCAGAGGACTGATGTCCCTGCTGAAAATTATGATGATGCTGAAGAAGTACCAGTACCTGGAACTCCTCCTGCCTCTCAGGGGAGCGAGGAGGAAGTGCCCCCAGAGAAAGACAATGGGGTGAGGTCCTCTCAGACCGGTGAGTGGGGTCAGTTGATCTCCTGCAATCTTTCTATCTGGAAAGAGTGAATTTGTGCTCCTCAATGCCCAGCCTCCATAGAGATTCAAAATATAGGTAATCTCATACACTTGTTAGCATCATCTTGACCATATGCCATATTTAATGCTGTCAGACTCCTTCTGAGGAGTGAGGAATCACTCTGCCTTTGGCATTTATGTCTCCATAATGTGACATAAACTTGTCACTTTATATGTGATATACTTGCATGAAGATTTATAGATTAGGGAATTTCCTGGTGGTCCGGAGGTTAGGATTCTGCGCTTTCACTGCGAGGGCCTAGGTACAACCCTGGTCAAGGAACTAAGATCTGGCAAGCATTGTGTCATGGCTGAAAGAGAAACTTATCGATTAATTGAGCATATTTAAAAGAAAGCTAAGTGCTGAAGAGTTGATGCTTTTGAACTGTAGTGTTGGAGAAGGCTCTTCAGAGACCCTTGGATGGCAAGGAAATCAGTCTTTAATATTCATTGGTAGGACTGAGCTGAAGTAGAAGCTCCAATACCTTGGCCAACTGATGTGAAGAACTGACTCCTTAGAAAAGACCCTGATGCTGGGAAAGATTGAAGGCAGGAGGAGAAGGAGATGACAGAGGATGAGATGGTTGGATGGCATCACCGACTCGATGGATATGAGTTTGAGCAAGCTCTGGGAGTTGGTGATAGACAGGGAAGCCTGGTGTGCTGCAGTCCATGGAGTCACAGAGAGTCAGGCATGACTGAGTGACTGAACTGAACTGAACCAAATTCAAAGGTGGAACAAGTGTTTTAATAATATCTTTGCGCTGTCACATACATGAAGGCAAACCATTGAATATCACAGTAATCCAGGTCTAAGCCGAATCAGTAATGCTGAAGAAGCTGAAGTTGCTGTTCTATGAAGACCTACATGACCTTTTAGAACTATCACCTAAAAAAGATGTCCTTTTCATTATAAGGGACTGGAATACAAAAGTAGGAAGTCAAGAGATACCTGGAGTAACAGCCAAATTTGGTCATGGAGTATGAAACGAGGCAAGGCAAAGGCTAATAGTGTTTTGCCAAGAGAACGCACTTATCATAACAAACACCCTCTTCCAAGAACACAAGAGAGGAATCTACATGTGAACATGATCAGATGGTCAGTACCGAAATCATGTTGATTATATTCTTTGCAGCCAAAGATGGAGACGCTCTATACAGTCAGCAAAAACAAGATCGTGAGCTGACTGTGGCTCAGATCATGAACTTCTTATTGCCTAATTCAGACTTAAATTGAAGAAAGTAGAGAAACCCACTAGACCATTCAGGTATGACTTAAATCAAATTCCTTATGATTATACAGTAGAAGTGACAAATAGATTCAGGGCATTAGGTCTGATGGGCAGAGTGCCTGATGAATTATAGATGGAGGTTCGTGACATTGTACAAGAGGCAGGGATCAAGACCATCCCCAAGAAAAAGAAATATAAAAAGGCAAAATGGCCTCCTCAGAGGCCTTCTCAGACATGAGGAGGCCTTACAAATAGCTGAGAAAACAGAGAAGTGAAACCGAAGGAGAAAAGGAAAGATATATCCATTTGAATATACAGTTCCAAAGAATAGGAAGGAAAGATAAGAAAGCCTTCCTCACTGATCAATGCAAGGAAACAGAGGGAAACAATGGATAGGGAAAGACTAGAGATCTCATCAAGAAAATTACAGATACCAAGGGAATATTTCAGGCAAAGATGGGTAAAATAAAGGACAGAAATATTATGTACCTAACAGAAGCAGAAGATATTAAGAGGAGGTGGAAAGAATACACAGAAGAACTATACAAACAAATCTTCATGACCCAGATAATCATGAAGGTGTGATCACTAACGTAGAGGCAGATATCCTGGAATGTGAAGTCAACTGGGCCTTAGGAAGCATCACTACGAACAAAGCTAGTGGAGGTGATGGAATACCAGTTGAGTTCTTTCAAATCCTAAAAGATGATGCTGTGAACGTGCTGCACTCAATATGCCAAATATTTGCAAAACTTAGCAGTGGACATGGGACTGGAAAACGTCAGTTTTCATTCCAGTCCCAAAGAAAGGCAATGCCATAGAATGCTCAAACTACCACACAAGTGCACTCATCTCACAAGCTAGCAAGGTAATGCTCAAAATTCTCCAAGCCAGGCTTCAGCAATAAGTGAACCTGATGTTCAAGCTGGCTTTAGAAAAGGCAGATGAACCAGAGATCAAATTGCCAACATCTGCTGGATCATCAAAAAAGCAAGAGAGTTCCAGAGAAACATCTATTTCTGCTTTATTAACTATGCCAAAGCCTTTGACTGTGTGTATCACAATAAACTGATATTTCAGTAGCTGCGAGAAGACACTCATTGTCTAGAAAAGAGTATTTCTCCATCTGAGGGCCTATGTAGTTCCTGGGGAGGTGCTATCTGTGGCTGCACCTGTGATACTATTTGTGGACATTTGGGAACAGGAGTCAAGTCAACTAAGAACAGACTTGGGTTGTGAGTGAGGAATTCAGATTTTTCCTGTTTCCAGTCTCCCTCTTATTGTGAATTTGCATCTATCACCTGTGAAAGGAGAACAATTTAGATTCCTTTTTATGATTCTTACCATTGCTGGGCATCTCGTTGGTATTGTGTTGCCTGGAAGCAGGTCTCCTAGAGCTCCTGAGCACAGGTCCCCTGTGATGCAGGATTTCCACATGCACTGAGGCCCAGGAGACCACATGAACTGAATCTGAGAGGACAGCTGGGATCCATCTTCACTGGAGCTCATGTGAAATAGCCTGAGCCTCTCTCCCCACACCTGGGTCCCAGGGATGCTTTGTCATAAGCACTTGCTTAACTACCTTCCACCAGGGGGTTCCGTCCCATCCTCGTGTCTCAGTTCTAATCAAACTTCTCTTTTCTATTTCAGGCTCTTGTCTGAACTTCTCCAGAGAAGCTGCTGATCCTGGGGAAGGAGAAGAGAGCCTCTGGCTGCTCCAGGGGAAGAAAGGGGATGCTGGGTACGATGATGTTGAACTCAGTGCCCCGGGAACATCCACAGTGACTTTCTTGTGATGCTGTATCAAATATGAGATGAAGCCTCAGATATTCTAATTGCCTGTATTTCAATAGAGTAGTGCTGACCTGTAATTGTGTCATATGAAAATTGCTCAAAATGAAATATTCTGAATAAATTAACTTTTTGCTGTGCTGTTAATTTAGCAAGTTCCATGCCAAATGCTTTTAGAGGATTGGCCCTCAAATGCCATCTTCCTCAAAGGAAATGCAAGATGAGTGAGCTGACCTGCTTTCTCACCTATCTTAGAGGCTAATGAGGGCATGCTCACAAGTGCTCCAGGTCACCCTTATTTAGAAAAGTATGTAAACTTTGTCTACATTCACACACCCCTTCCTAACAAGATGAACTCATGGGAAAAAATAAAAAACAGTTCTAAACATATCTGTGTTTGTAGCTTGTTCTTGAACACCAGACCGGATGTGAGCTTCAAAGTGGGAGGTTGGCTGGTGGGAAAGAATAGATACAGCTTTCCTTATTCTGCCTCAATATTCACAGGCCAATTAAAAATCTAACTGTGCATAGCTACCTCTTCCTTTTTCATCTCTCATTTATTCCTTTAGTGGATACAGACACCTCTTTGCTCATCTCCCATGTCTTTTTTGATTATCCAAACCTTCTAAATCCATTCTTTCTTCTCCATCTCTTCCCACTATTTCTTCAGGATGCTGCTATTTCTTGTCTCTCCAAGGATCTCTCCTTCTAAGAGAATTATATCAGTTCATATACATCTTCAAGTTGATGGAAGGCAACTTGGTGCTCACCCACACCCTGTACTCAGGTGGGACAAGAGGGCAAGAAAGTGGAGACGTAGGCAGAGGGGATCCAGAAGAATGGATGTAGATAGAAAGATCAGGAACATTTGGCTATTTATGTTTCAGAGATATGCATGGAGGCCATCTGACATGACTGATCTCTTAGAGGAAGAATTTCAGACCAAGGGGCTTCTTTGAAAACATCTATTTTTTCAGATATTTCAAGAGTGTTTCAAGATTGTTTCAAGATTGCTTTAATCTGGTTACTACTGAAAATGGAACTGTGATCCTGCTGTGACTCCTCAGGGTAGAGAGAGGCTCTCATGAAGAAGTGGCAAAGTAAAGATTACGTTTACACAGCACTACCCCTGCAAACCCTCTGCACCCCCACCGCCCGGCCAATTCCATTGTGGACATGTGGAGAAGCTGCTGAACTAATATAAAACCTGAGAGTGCTGGCCTGGTTCTGAGCTGGACCCACCCCAGTTTCTTGGCTGATGACTCTGGATGGTTTCTAGGGCTCCAACCTCCACTCATGCTTGCACTCTTCATAGTTCTAGGCTGTGCTTGGGGATGGGAAGATGCCCAGGGCTTCTTCCAGGGCAGCTCACATGGCTGTTCACTTGGGAAGTGATGAAATAGATGACATATGATGAAATAAGGCACACATGCAAGAAGCTCAGTGAACTCCAAGAAAACACAGATAAACGATTAAATTCAGGAAGACAACATATGAAGAAAATAAGATTAAAAAAATTATCATCATCATTATTAATGTTTTTATTTTTGGTTGCACTGAGTCTTTGTTGCTGCACATGGGCTTTCTCTAAATGCAGCAAGCACGTTTCTCTATGTGAGGGCTTCTCTTATTGTGAACAGGTTCTAGGCACCCAGGCTTCAAGGGTTGCAGCATCACCTCCTATTTGTGATTTGCGGGTTCTAGAGCTCAAGCTCAGTAATTGTTGAGCTAGGGTGTTACTTCACAGAATAAATTCATATTTTTTAACAGAGATAGAAATCATGAAAAGGAAGTAAACAGGGAGTTTGCTGATGGTTTTGTGGTTAGGATTCGATGCACTTGCTGCTGTGGTCTGGATTCAATGCCAGTAGGGGAACTGAGATCCCTCAAGCTTTGCAGTGAGGCAAAGAGAAAAACAGAAGGAACAAAACAGAAAAATGAACCAAACAGAAATTCAGATGCTTAAGATTCAGTTCAGTTCAGTGGTTCAGTCGTGTCCAACTCTGCGACCCCATGGACTCAGCACGCCAGGCTTCCCTGTCCATCACCAACTCCTAGAGCTTGCCCAAACTCATGTCCATTGAGTCGTGATGCCATCATCCATGTTTATCCCTGGTCATCCCCTTCTCCTCCTGCCCTCAATCTTTCATAGCATTAGGGTCTTTCCTAATGAGTCAGTTCTTCACATTTGGTTGTCAAAATATTGGAGTTTCAGCTTCAGCATCAGTCCTCCAATGAATATTCAGGACTGATTTCCTTTAGGATGGACTGGTTGGATCAGTTGCTTAAGGCTACAATGAATGACATGCAACAAAATGAAAAATGCTGCCTAGAGCATCAACAACAGCAGAAGACCCTGTAACTCAGAAGGCAGGACCATTGAGATTACCCAGCCAGGGGACAAAGGAAAAGAGGAATGACCAAGTGTGAAGAACCTGTGTGAACTATGGGGCAACATTCACAGAAACAACCTGCACATTATTGGAGTCCCAGGAAGGTGAAGAGGGAGAAAGGGACAGAGATTGCACTTCAAGAAATAATACCAGAAAAGTCCCAAATCTGATGAGATTTAGACATCCAAGTTCATGTAGCTAATAGGTCACTCCTCAGAGTTCATTCAAAATGATCATCCCCAAGACACATTACTGTAATCAAGAAAAAGAGAGAATTCTCTAAGCAGCAAGAGAAAAGTAAATGCTCACA
>NC_030812.1:100856445-100883886 GCF_001704415.2 Capra hircus | reverse complement strand
AAAGAGAAATTCCTTAAAAAATATCAGTGGACTTCCTGATATTAGAAACCATGACATGGTGCAGGAGAGAAAAATAAGTCACCCCAAATTTCAATCCAAAGCAACCTTTTCTATGACTAACGGAGTTAACTGTCCAAATGCAAAGACAGAATTCTAAAGGCGTAAAGAGAAGAAAAAGTTCTGTCACCCAAGAGGACTCCCATAAGGAGATGAGCAGATTTGTCCAAAAAACCCTGCAGACCATGAGGAAGGATTGGTGACATTTCTCCACCCTCACTCAGGGGAAAGCAGCTCCAGGGCGGGACAGGAGAGGGCACGAGAGAAAGGGCTCCCTACAGAGTCACAGCAGCTCCTGGGAGGGGAAAGGACCGTCCCAGGCCCCAGCACATCAGGAAATGAGTCACAGGGACCGGGGGGCAGGGACTCAGGAACTTATACACCTGAGGCTGTGCTTCAACTGATCCCTACAGACAAGAGGTCCGCTCTCCTGGCTGCAAGCTCGTCTGATCCACAGTGAACACCTGGTGGGAACAGGTGAGGGCAGCAAGCAGAGCCTCTCACAGAGCCAGTGCTGCGCACACACGGCAACAAGCAGAGGAGAGCCCAGGGAGTGGGGGAGAGGAGCCACAGAGAGGCAGGCAGGTGCGCCATTCTCTCTGATCTGGTTACATGCAGCGGCATGACACCCAGCCCTGTGGGACCCTGTGTGCTTCACAGACCAGCAGACTCAGTCCCTGCTCAGCAGCCCCATTCCTGTCACACAGACAGGCTGTGTCGCCCCTTATACACACGTGCACACACACACACATTCTAACACACACACACAACATCACACACCCTCACACACTCCTCACACACTCCACAAACACACACACTCTTCACACCCTCACACACACATTCTCTTCACACACACACACACCCTCACATACTCACACCCTCACACACTCCTCACACACTCATACACATACTCCTCATACCCTCACAAACACACACCCTCACACACTCCTTACTTTCACACACACACACACACACGCACACACGTACAGAGCCTACAGGAGTACAGACACAGGAAACACGGAGACCCAGGGGCTGTGTTCACACACCAGGCACGTGGAGTGTGTGGAAACAGCCCAGAGTCCTCGCTGGGGTCAGTCGCTGGACCTTTCACACTGGGAGCCACTGGACTCCTAGAAGCTCCCTGAGAACAAGGGAGACAGCAGAGGGACTCAGGGTGAGCCAGCTCGGTCCAGACCAAACCTCATTGCTCTGTAAAATCTGCCACTACGACCAGTGTAGCCCGCAGAGGAGAGGGACCAGTGTTCACAGTCAGCGTGGGTCCTTTTTGGTCAAAAAACACCGAGACCATAGACCCAGAGCTCCAGACCCCTTTTCCTTTAACCACAGTGTCCACTCCCTGCTGTGAACCCAGGACAGAGGGCAGCTCTTACCTTGACCACCCATTATGGTGCCAAGGAGGAGGACACCAGAATCCTGGAGGGAGAGGTGTCTGCTCAGAGCCATCCTGACCCCACGTCCTCAAGGTCACAGTCCCAGCTGCAGGATCAGCCTATGAGGGGGCATCAGGGTGCTGACCGGGTCTATATAGACCACCCTTACACCCTCCCTCCTGAGAGCCAATAGCAACACCTTTCACCATTTCAGGCACTATCGGAGGCTGCATCTGCCCCTTTCTGAACACCAATGAGCTTCTGAATCTTCCACATCTCCTTATATGAGCAACACAGTCCTTTGACTCCTGCTTCCGTGGTCCTGAGAGCCCAGTCCCATGACCGGGACTGGGATAGAAAAGGTGCATCAGAAACCATGAGTGCCTTTCTCTCTCCTAATCACCCTGGTCGATATTTACAGACTGTGAGATCTCACAGGGTCTGGGTGTGGGATCTGTTGGCCTGTGGAGAATATCTTTTGTACAATCAAGTAATGATTTTCCCCAGCACTGAGCTCAGGTTGGAAGCAGAGACCTCAAGAAGTCCTGAAATACAACAATATTTATCAGGTCAGCAGAAAATGAGGGCCTGGAGTACAGGAATTCACAGGTGACTGTGGAGGCATGCAGTGAGACCCATCAAGTTGGGGGATGAGGTTGCAGGGTTTGCCCCCTTCTCAGAGTGACCTGGAGACTGGGTCCTGGAGCACGTGCCTGCGTGCTCAGTCGTGTCTGACTCTTGGCAGCCCCTGCACTGTAGCTCGCCAGCCTCCTCTGTCCAGCGGATTTCCCAGGCAAGAGTACTGGAGTGGGATTCCTTCTAAAGGGATCTTTCTGACTCAAGGATCAAAACCATGTCAGCTGTGTCTCCTGAATTGGCAGGCGGGTTCCCTATAGGGACGTTCAGACATGTTAAATCCCTTTCCCTTAATTGCATTTCATTTTATGTGAAGGATCTCTTTCAGTTAGTCACCAAAAAATGTTTATGGAGAGAAAGAGATTGCTATTAAAGGAAACAAAGAGAGGAGGAATCATCATTCAACTCTAGTCTTCCAAAATTGTAGCAGGGATCTCTAGAAGAAAGCGTGGAGCTTCCCTGATGGCTCAGCAGTAAAGAATCCGCCCGCAAAGCAAGAGATGTGGATTTGATCCCTGGGTCAGGAAGATCCCCTGCATAAGGAAATGGCAACCCACTCCAGTGTTCTTGCCTAGAGAATTCTGTGGACAGAAGGGCCTGGTGATCCTTTTGTGTCCACGCAGTCCATTGCATTGAAGAGTCAGACACAGCTAAGGAACTAAACAACAACAAGAAAATTAAAGTTTAGAAAGACTAAAGTTTTCTAAACTTCACATTTATCCCCCTCATAAGCTGAGAGTATGGTTTGATAAGATTCAGAATACATTTGTATTATAAACCATAACTAAAGATGATGCAAAATGTAATTTAAGGGAACAGCTCCAGACAGAAGGGGAAATAGAAAGTCTTCTACATGACAGCTGCATGTGATGGGGAAAGAAGGGGCAAGTGAAGCAGAGAATAGAAGGGGTTCATGCTTTCTGGAACCATCAGTGACCCCACCTCCTCTGTTCTGCATTTAAGAAGAAAAGTGGCAGCAAGAATGGAATCCCATGTGGGTTGAGGGGACAGATACAAGCAGAAGGGACTGATGTCCAGTACAGCCACTGATGCTTTGTTCTGTTTCCACTGATCAGAGAAGCTCTCAGATGCTTTCCAGAAAGTAATCCTGATGAGCATTCAACTGAGAAGGACCATAAGGGATGCAAAAGAGAGATCCCCCATCAAAATTCAAGGTCACTAATGTGTTGCCCCCATTTCTCATGCCCCCTCAGGCTCAAGATTCCCATGATGCAGCCCTGTGGTCCAAACAAGCCCAGCCTGAGACACCCCCCATCCTGACTCTGTCTTTTCAGCACAGATGTGGAAGGAAGCATCTGTGACACACAGGCCCCAGAGTCCCCACTGGAGCTCAGAGACAGCTTCAGGAGCCGCACACACATGCCCACCTTAATGTCTCAGCCTGGCCAACACCCAGGGCAGCTGCTTGCCATTTAACAGCCCTGTCACATCCCCCACCAGAAGGACCCTCATCCTAGTCCACAGACACAGCTTCTCTGTCCTGTAATACCCATCCTTCCTTCTTGAGACTCAGGAGAAAAGACAATTGAACATAAGCTTTCCTCCCTCTAAATATGCTAATATTTACCCATTATTTTTACAAGATTCACTTCCTTGTCATCTGGTCCTCTCACTCTCAAACTCCGTGACTGAACCTGAGCCCCATCTCCTTCTATATCTGGACCTTTAACTCGTTAATGATAAAACCTGATTATAAATATCAAAACCAAAATTTAAAGTCAGGGGCTGGAGAAGGACCAAAATCTGCTCAGTCACTTGGAATTGAGGCTCTACTCCCTCTGGGCCCAAAGTCATCATTCCTTACCCAGTTATGGACTCCACACCATCACCAGAAACTGCCAGACAGACACCTAGAACACGGGACATGCTTTCTGGGGTCCAGTCATCCCTCCCACAGGATGACACATGGATGCATTTAGTGAACCAGGTACACACGGTCTCACTCACCTTGGGATTGAGATCTCACAGGTAAGACACTGTTGAGGTTCCAGACTCTGTTATAGGGAAGGATGGGCTGGAAAGGAGGGGCTAACTCAGGGCTGGCAGGCTGTCCCCAGGCAGCATCCTCTACCCCAGAGATGGGGTGGCAGGGTCAACATGGACCAACTCACCCTTGGAAGAATTTACTTCTTCTCTGACACATAAGAAAATCTCAGTGTCCAATCTCATCAAAGATTTGAGAAAGAAAGTTTTAGAGAGAACACTAACCCAGCTGTGTCCACAGTGAACTTGAGAGAGTGGAAGGCAGGGGTCAGGAGAACAGACTCGGGAGCCAGACTACCTGGTCTTGACTCACAGTTGAGCTACATGCCATGTGTGGACCTTGAACAGGGTTCTTACACTCTCTGATTAGTAAAAGGAGGGTTGTGATCATGCCTAGATGACTGAGTTTTGGTGAAAATTAAGTGAGTTGACATTAGCATATGATATTACAACACTAGTTAACAATAATACATGTGTTGGTGCTGATTTGCTCAGTCATGGCTGACTCTTTGTGACCCCATGTTCCAGGTTCCTCTGTCCATGGAATTTTCCAGACAATAACAGTAGTACATAGTAGTGGTATTATGTACTACTGTTAACTTGCCTTCCTGATGACTCACATGGTAAAGAATCTGCCTGCAGTGCAGAAGATCTGAGTTCGATCCCTGGGTCAGGAAGATCCTCTGGAGAAGGAAATGGCAACCCACTTCAGTATTCTTGCCTGGGAAATCCCATGGACAGAGGAGCCTGGAAGGGCTACAGTCCATGGAGTCACAAAGAGTTAGTCATTAGTGAGTGACTAACACACACACATACACACACAGTAGTAGTAAAGAAGCAGAGGTAGGGATCTCCCACCATCTTGTCACAGGAATCCCAGGACTCTAGCACAGGAATTCAATTCTGTTACCTGGAGCCTTGACTGTGGCTCTTGGAACTCTCCCAGGAGCTATAGGCTGTGATGGTGATTGGTGCCAATCAGAGTTATGAATCTTCTACCCATCACCCCTTCTCTCTGTGCCCCATGCAACTTCTCAAGAACCTCAATCTTACCATTGGTGAGCTTTCGTGAATTAAATTGTTTACTTAATCATTTTACTTTATAAACTTGAATGTACTTGGCAAAACATTTTGCATCTAATTCAACATGAATCCGCCACGGGTGTACATAAGTTGTAAAGTAAAAAAATAAAAATAAAATAAATAAAAAAATTAAAAAGAAAATATTTTGCATCTAATTCACCTTCATATCCCCAATGCCTGGCTAATTACAATTCCTAAATGATGTCTTTTGTGTACCTGAATGAATGAATGTCAGCCTGATATTTTACAGAAATCATTTCAATCAAAAAGAAATCTTTTGAAAAATAATTTAACTTGCTGTGAGGATGTAACAGCATAGTGCAAGCTGCATCATTGGTTTGAATGATATTTCAATACTGTCAAATGGTATGAGCTACATATGGTTCACTCCAACACCTTTCTGCAATGAATGCAGTAAATTGCAATAACTAGAAACAACCAAGCCCCAGCACAAGAGCAGTGCTGAGACAGCCAGCTCTAAACATGGATAAACGCTGCAAATTTCTCTCTCTATCTGAAGATAAAGAAGACAAACCACAGAACACTGACAGGTGAGGACCATGAAGCCTCCTGTTCTGTCTTAATCAGATACGGCCAAGTGGTCAGGATGTTTATGAATTTATCATTTGGCACATTTTCAATTCAAACCACACACAATTGTAACAGGAAGCAATTTTGTTATAAAAAATGTGAACAGCTTCTGTTTGAATTAGAAGTGCAGAAGTAAAAAGCAGAAAAAATCTTGTTCTTTTACTGAGGCTAACTATTTGTCCTTATGGATTGTAAAGCAATACAACATGTAGCATTATTATTCCCAAATCACCATGAGAATATGGTGGTTTCAGAGGTTCAGTAATCTCTTTGCTAGGAAAGTTAATAATTAAACCTGCGTGCTTGAGGAAAATTTCCTCAGGACCAATCAGAGTGACTAAAATACTAAATATTTTTAATTAAAAAAGAGGCATACAACTCTAATGGAAAATTATTAATGGAGTTGTTATACCAAAGCATTGGAGACCTGCCTCACCATCTGTGTTCCTTGCATGGATGGGACTATGGTTCGTAAAGACTCCTTTACCAAAGACCACTTCATCACCAGGGCATGAAGGAAAGCAAGGCTATGAGCTGGCGATGTCCAGCCCATCACCTCTGTTCAGCCCTTTACAGTCTATAACCAGAAACATCAAAGAGTGTGGCACTGAATTGGCCTCATTCATTCCTCCATAGTGCAACATCAGATACCAGAGACAAGAGCAGATCAAAGCTAATAAATCAAAGACAAGCAGTGGAGAGCATGCAGACAAAGGGTCCTTCCTTGCTGCTATTGGAAAGGAAGAAGCCCTTCCACCCCAGACACCATCTGTGGGAGGAGAGACAAGAAGGTGCCTCCGTAAATAGAGAAAAATCAGTCGGAGCAGGGAGCTTGAACTAGAAATGACAAAACAATTATTACAATGAACCCGAGCTAAGTTGAGGGACAAATTTTAGATAGGAGAGTCTGTGTTAACTTTATGGAACTTTCAGTCCACACAAACATCCCTTGCTAGTGCACAAGATGAAATCAGTGATAAAAAGAGTATATTACATTTATAGTATATTTGAATTCCTAGAGGGCACATTTTTAAGCCCACTACAGAAAGAAAACTCATAAATCTTCTCATTTTTAAATGCACTCTAATTTCCCCAGCTCAAAATTACCACTGTGCCTATTTAATCTATAAAATCTTGCTTACTGTCTTTAAAGTGGGGGCTTCTTGAGAGCAAGTACTGTGTCTTACTCTTCAATATCTCTTTAAAGTCAAGTAAAGACATAGAAAGATCTTAACAGGGTTATCGTTACCAGATTCATGTTGATGTATGGCAAAACCAATACAATATCGTAAAGTAATTAACCTCCAATTAAAATAAATAAATTTATATTTTAAAAAATAAAAAAAGAAAGAGCTTAACAAATAGTGGGTAAAGAAAGAAATGAATGCATGAACAAATGCTGAAAACCACCCGGAGTTAATGATACTGAGCGGGAAAGGGATGGGGAGACACGAATCTGACTAATCCCACTCGGCACAGACTGAAGTGGAGTAAGGAGTCAGAGACACATCCAGACAAAAGAACCAGATAGAAAATGCCTTCTTCAAATCTCACTCTGGGGAAGGTCCAATCACATATAATTTCTGCACAAAGCTGTAGCTCAGAAACTTCACCAAGGCAAGAAAAAGACTGACAGCATTGCTGTCAAGGATGTGGCATTGACAATAATACTCATCAAATAGCTCTTTTTCTAGCTCCCAGTGACTCATTCTGGCCAATGAAACGGGGGTGGTGCCACACGTGTCTCTTCCGAGTGGAGACATGAAAACCCCGTGTGACTCCCTAGCCTCTCTCTTTTCTGCCCCAGAAGCTGTGTGTTCCCAGTGGGGCACAGGCCAGCCGATGCTGCCTCGCTGACCACGGTGCGTGTGTAGGTTGGTGATGCGTGTGTGTACGCATGTGTGTGTTGCCTCTGCGATCTGGGGGTCAGTTGTTCCAGTAGCAGAACGGAGTCTATTCTGACAGATCCAAAGGGGAAGGAAGACTTGAAAAAAAGACAGAGGCTGTCACATGAATCAGGTACTTTCCTGGATCTCCTCTTCCTCTGTGTCTTCATCCCAAGATACTCCCTCAGGTGGTCAGCTTGCATCCTCTCTTGGGCCTGGTTGATTCTCAATCACCATTTCTGGTTGACCAATAACTAGATCTAAGTCCTGTTTAAGAGTGCCCGCCCCTGGTGCGTCTCCTGTTCCCTTTACATCACTCTGTGCTGACAGTCAGGCTCACTTTCCCAAACTTGTCTCTTAGCATCTCGACCTTCATCCTTAAACAGCTCTCCTTTGCTCAAGTTAGTCAGTTCATCATATTTTTACTTTCCACCAATCCTGTACTAATGAAAAGGCAGCATGTACTTTCTAAACCTCTTCAGTTTTTGTTGATTTCTGGAACAAATCTGATTCCTGGATGTAGTGCTCTATGTAGTTAATTAATTTCTTCACCTTTGGGTAAGAAATAATTTTGCTGAATTTTCTTCCCCTCAACTGAAGAAAATGGCACATTCAAATCCTATCTCTTTGTGATCATGTTACAGAAAGGTATGTGTGTGGGGTCTGGCTGCTCACTGCTTAAAAGCAAGTAAACAGGTCAGGTTGGTGGAAGAGAAAGTTTGCTTTATTTCATATGCCGGCAACTGGCAGGGGCAGTGGCAGACATCTGTTCAAAGGCCAACGTTCACCCCGCCATGACAAGTAGGCGGTGAGAGTTTTATAGACAAAGTGGGAGGGGGGTTACATGCAGAAATAGTACAGTCATCTTCACATTGGTCATGAGTGGTCTGACTAGTGTCATCTTGGTTACTTTCAATTCAGTTCAGTTGCTCAGTCATGTCTGACTCTTTGCTACCCCATGGACTACAGCACACCAGGCTTCCCTGTCCATCACCAGCTCCTGCAGCTTGCTCAAACTCATGTCCATTGAGTCGGTGATGCCATCCAAAACATCCACAGTTAATCTTTAGTGCTGGGGTGGACTTGTTCCCATGTCTTGTGGTCAGTTCTCAGGACTGTGGATGCTCAAGTCCTGGGTACAGTGTGGTCATCACGTAGTCACTGCTCCACCTGGTGTTCTGTATCTATAAGAAGCTCCCAGGACATGGCTCAGAATATCATCCATAATCCTTGAGAAAGAACTAAAGGTCCTTACTGTGCTTAATGACTACAATATTATTATTTAGTCTCCTTTGAATGTTTTCCTTTGTTTCCACGTTTCTCGCTTCTCCAATTAAACATATTCTTTCACTAAAGTTTTCCACAGGCAAAAGGCAGGCAGAAGACACGGTGAGGGGCAAGGATCATAGAGTCCTCTCTGTTTCAACCACAGCCCTAGGGCCCCCTTGGGACTTGGAAGGGGCTGGTGCAAGGAGAGGCTCTGAAGAACACGCTTCATTAACTTCATGATTAACCCACCTCTGCTCAAAGCTGATGTAACTACCAACTGCAGAGCTATTGAGCTCTTGTGGGTGGTGATTCTTAAACCACTGAGACCTAAGGTTAGTGCCTCTGGGGTGGCACTCAGAGTTCAAAGCCTGAGTGATTGCTCAGACTCAAAGTCTATGAACTGAGGCTCTGTTGCATGTGGAGCTTTGGTGCAGCTGAGTCCTGCCCGCAGACCAGCCTAAGAACACTAGAAACACAGCAAAATGTCTTCCTCCTTTAACATCAAAGACTCTGTGAACAGATCTCTTTTCCTTGTCACCGAATGCTTCCCAATCTGGGCATGCTAACCAAGGTGCCTGCAGTCTGCAGGCATTGTCTGAGGCCTTGCCAGGGCCCAGGATTGGAGAGAGGCCTGTGCCTGTGTATAAGCTCTGTATCTCCCCTCTCTATATAACTTAACAGATGCTCAGCTAATATTTATTGAATGGCTGAGTGGCACTGTACTAAATGTTGAAGAGAAATTGTCTTAAATATAAAGAAATGTTTCTGAGAACATCATTTAGCTAATATTTTTGTTTTAAAGGCATATGTTTCTTGCAATTAGCAAGGCAAGATTTGATTTTCACAAACAAGCAGCTTATCACCAACAAATATGACACAACGAACACTGCAAATCTCTATCTCTGAGGATACACAAGACAAACCACAAAGTACCTACATGTGGCTTCTTAATAAGTCTTAATCAAACCCAACTGAGGAGACAGGATATTCATATGGCTTATCATTGGAAGTTTTTTTCATTAAAATCACACAGCAATATCAGAGGAAGAAAATTTGCAATTAAAAAAGTACAGCTGCACCATCGATATGACCTAAGAAAGGATATGAGGGGCCAAAATATTTCTTTTCCTTAAAATAACAGACAGCTTAATTAGTCTTTTACTTTTTGAAGGAGAGTCCTCTTGGGCTGATCTTGAAAGATGATGTGGAGACCAGGACAACTCAACTGTTCTGCACAACAGTTAGAACTGAGAACTGATAATTTTGGATAATGTTGCACTTTGAGTCCCTTCTTGTTACTTTCTGTGAATCTACTGTAGGCTTTTACATTTTTGTTGCCGCATGGCTCACATAAAACATCTTAGAGGGACAACAGTATATACTACACTGATAACAAGTTAATTCCAATGACATGCAAAAGCTCTACCTTTTTATCCCCTTCTATGCATTTTGTTTTTGATGTCAATTTACCTCTCTCTATATTGTGTATCCACTAACAAAATATTTTTCTCTATAGCTATTTTAATACTTTCTTTAGACTAAAGCTAACCGGTTAGCACACTACCATATTCCAGCGTTAGAGTGTGCGGAATTGGGTTCAGCACTTACATTTACAAGTCTGTTGCATATTTCTACTTCTTTCATATAAAAATCAGCATCCTTCATTAAGTTTGAAGAATTGCCCTCAGCAATCTTGTAAGACAAGCCTAATGTTGATGAATTCCATCAAATGTTATTTTCCTCAACAGGATATTCATGATTTGACTTTATATTGGGAAAGTCTATATTGTCTTCATTTATGAAAAACAACTTTCCTGAGAAAATTATTCTTGGTTGGTAGGGTGTTTGTTTGTTTGTTTGTTTGTTTTTTCCATAATATTGAATATATCATCCTTTCTCTCCTGGACTGTCAGGTTTCTATTCAGAAGTCCACTGATATTTTTAAGGGAATTTCTCTTTTGTGAGCATTTACTTTTCTCTTGCTGCTTAGAGAATTCTCTCTTTTTCTTGATTACATGTAATGTGCCTTGGGGATGATCATTTTGAATGAACTCTGAGGAGTGACCTATTTATTAGCTACATGAACTTGGATGTCTAAATCTCATCAGATTTCGGACTTTTCTGGTATTATTTCTTGAAGTGCAATCTCTGTCCCTTTCTCCCTCTATCACCTTCTGGGACTCCAATAATGTGCACGTTGTTTCTGTGAATGTTGCCCCACAGTTCACACAGGTTCTTCTACACTTGGTCATTCCTCTTTTCCTTTGTCCCCTGGCTGGGTAATCTCAGTGGTCCTGCCTTCTGAGTTACAGGGTCTTCTGCTGTTATTGATGCTCTAGGCAGCATTTTTCATTTTGTTGCATGTCATTCATTGTAGCCTTAAGCAACTGATCCAACCAGTCCATCCTAAAGGAAATCACTCCAGAGTATACACTGGAAGGACTGATGCTGAAGCTGAAACTCCAATATTTTGACAACCAAATGTGAAGAACTGACTCAATAGGAAAGCCCCTAACGCTATGAAAGATTGAGGGCAGGAGGAGAAGGGGATGACCAGGGATAAGACAGCTGGATGATGGCATCACAGACTCAATGGACATGAGTTTGGGCAAGCTCTAGGAGTTGGTGATGGACACAGAAGCCTGGCGTGCTGAGGTCCATGGGGTTGCAGAGTTGGACACGACTGAACCACTGACCTGAACTGAATCTTAAGCATCTGAATTTGTGTTTGGTTCATTTTTCTGTTTTGTTCCTTCTGTTTTTCTCTTTGCCTCACTGCAAAGCTTGAGGGATCTCAGTTCCCCTACTGACACTGAATCCAGACCACAGCAGCAAGTGCATCGAATCCTAACCACAAAACCATCAGCAAACTCCCTGTTTACTTCCTTTTTCATGATTTCTATCTCTGTTAAAAAATATGAATTTATTCTGTGAAGTAACACCCTAGCTCAACAATTACTGAGCTTGAGCTCTAGAACCCGCAAATCACAAATAGGAGGTGATGCTGCAACCCTTGAAGCCTGGGTGCCTAGAACCTGTTCACAATAAGAGAAGCCCTCACATAGAGAAACGTGCTTGCTGCATTTAGAGAAAGCCCATGTGCAGCAACAAAGACTCAGTGCAACCAAAAATAAAAACATTAATAATGATGATGATAATTTTTTTAATCTTATTTTCTTCATATGTTGTCTTCCTGAATTTAATCGTTTATCTGTGTTTTCTTGGAGTTCACTGAGCTTCTTGCATGTGTGCCTTATTTCATCATATGTCATCTATTTCATCACTTCCCAAGTGAACAGCCATGTGAGCTGCCCTGGAAGAAGCCCTGGGCATCTTCCCATCCCCAAGCACAGCCTAGAACTATGAAGAGTGCAAGCATGAGTGGAGGTTGGAGCCCTAGAAACCATCCAGAGTCATCAGCCAAGAAACTGGGTGGGTCCAGCTCAGAACCAGGCCAGCACTCTCAGGTTTTATATTAGTTCAGCAGCTTCTCCACATGTCCACAATGGAATTGGCCGGGCGGTGGGGGTGCAGAGGGTTTGCAGGGGTAGTGCTGTGTAAACGTAATCTTTACTTTGCCACTTCTTCATGAGAGCTCTCTCTACCCTGAGGAGTCACAGCAGGATCACAGTTCCATTTTCAGTAGTAACCAGATTAAAGCAATCTTGAAACAATCTTGAAACACTCTTGAAATATCTGAAAAAATAGATGTTTTCAAAGAAGCCCCTTGGTCTGAAATTCTTCCTCTAAGAGATCAGTCATGTCAGATGCCTCCATGCATATCTCTGAAACATAAATAGCCAAATGTTCCTGATCTTTCTATCTACATCCATTCTTCTGGATCCCCTCTGCCTACGTCTCCACTTTCTTGCCCTCTTGTCCCACCTGAGTACAGGGTGTGGGTGAGCACCAAGTTGCCTTCCATCAACTTGAAGATGTATATGAACTGATATAATTCTCTTAGAAGGAGAGATCCTTGGAGAGACAAGAAATAGCAGCATCCTGAAGAAATAGTGGGAAGAGATGGAGAAGAAAGAATGGATTTAGAAGGTTTGGATAATCAAAAAGACATGGGAGATGAGCAAAGAGGTGTCTGTATCCACTAAAGGAATAAATGAGAGATGAAAAAGGAAGAGGTAGCTATGCACAGTTAGATTTTTAATTGGCCTGTGAATATTGAGGCAGGAATAAGGAAAGCTGTATCTATTCTTTCCCACCAGCCAACCTCCCACTTTGAAGCTCACATCCGGTCTGGTGTTCAAGAACAAGCTACAAACACAGATATGTTTAGAACTGTTTTTTATTTTTTCCCATGAGTTCATCTTGTTAGGAAGGGGTGTGTGAATGTAGACAAAGTTTACATACTTTTCTAAATAAGGGTGACCTGGAGCACTTGTGAGCATGCCCTCATTAGCCTCTAAGATAGGTGAGAAAGCAGGTCAGCTCACTCATCTTGCATTTCCTTTGAGGAAGATGGCATTTGAGGGCCAATCCTCTAAAAGCATTTGGCATGGAACTTGCTAAATTAACAGCACAGCAAAAAGTTAATTTATTCAGAATATTTCATTTTGAGCAATTTTCATATGACACAATTACAGGTCAGCCACTACTCTATTGAAATACAGGCAATTAGAATATCTGAGGCTTCATCTCATATTTGATACAGCATCACAAGAAAGTCACTGTGGATGTTCCCGGGGCACTGAGTTCAACATCATCGTACCCAGCATCCCCTTTCTTCCCCTGGAGCAGCCAGAGGCTCTCTTCTCCTTCCCCAGGATCAGCAGCCTTCTCTGGAGAAGTTCAGACAAGAGCCTGAAATAGAAAAGAGAAGTTTGATTAGAACTGAGACACGAGGATGGGACAGAACCCCTGGTGGAAGGTAGTCAAGCAAGTGCTTATGACAAAGCATCCCTGGGACCCAGGTGTGGGGAGAGAGGCTCAGGCTATTTCACATGAGTCCAGTGAAGGATGGATCCCAGCTGTCCTCTCAGATTCCAGTTCATGTGGTCTCCTGGGCCTCAGTGCATGTGGAAATCCTGCATCACAGGGAGACCTGTGCTCAGGAGCTCTAGGAGACCTGCTTCCAGGCAACACAATACCAACGAGATGCCCAGCAATGGTAAGAATCATAAAAAGGAATCTAAATTGTTCTCCTTTCACAGGTGATAGATGCAAATTCACAATAAGAGGGAGATTGGAAACAGGAAAAATCTGAATTCCTCACTCACGACCCAAGTCTGCTCTTAGTTGACTTGACTCCTGTTCCCAAATGTCCACAAATAGTATCACAGGTGCAGCCACAGATATCTCCTCCCCAGGAACTACATAGGCCCTCAGATGGAGAAATACTCTTTTCTAGAGAATGAGTGTCTTCTCGCAGCTACTGAAATATCAGTTTATTGTGATACACACAGTCAAAGGCTTTGGCATAGTTAATAAAGCAGAAATAGGATGTTTCTCTGGAACTCTCTGGTTTTTTTGATGGTCCAGCAGATGTTGGCAATTTGATCTCTGGTTCCTCTGCCTTTTCTAAAGCCAGCTTGAACATCAGGTTCACATATTGCTGAAGCCTGGCTTGGAGAATTTTGAGCATTACCTTGCTAGCTTGTGAGATGAGTGCAATTGAGCGGTAGTCTGAGCATTCTTTGGCATTGCCTTTCTTTGGGACTGGAATAAAAACTGACCTTTTCCAGTCCCATGTCCACTGCTAAGTTTTCCAAATGTGATGGCATATTGAGTGCAGCACGTTCACAGCATCATCTTTTAGGATTTGAAAGAACTCAACTGGTATTCCATCAATTCCGCTAGCTTTGTTCATAGTGATGCTTCCTAAGGCCCACTTGACTTCACATTCCAGGATATCTGGCTCTACGTTAGTGATCACACCTTCATGATTATCTGGGTCATGAAGATTTTTTTGTATAGTTCTTCTGTGTATTCTTTGCCACCTCCTCTTAATAACTTCTGCTTCTGTTAGGTCCATAGTATTTCTGTCCTTTATTTTACCCATCTTTGCCTGTAATATTCCCTTGGTATGTGTAACTTTCTTGATGAGATCTCTAGTCTTTCCCATTCCATTGTTTCCCTCTGTTTCTTTGCATTGATCAGTGAGGAAGGCTTTCTCATCTCTCCTTCCTATTCTTTGGAACTCTATATTCAAATGGATATATCTTTCCTTTTCTCCTTTGGTTTCACTTCTCCTCTTTTCTCAGCTATTTGTAAGGCCTCCTCATGTCTGAGAAGGCCTCTGAGGAGGCCATTTTGCCTTTTTGCATTTCTTTTTCTTGGCGATGGTCTTGATCCCTGCCTCTTGTACAATGTCACGTGCCTCTGTCCATAATTCATCAGGCACTCTCCCCATCAGACCTAATGCCCTGAATCTACTTGTCACTTCTACTGTATAATCGCACGGAATTTGATTTAGGCCATACCTGAATGGTTTAGTGGGTTTCTCTACTTTCTTCAATTTAAGTCTGAATTAGGCAATAAGGAGCTCATGATCTGAGCCACAGTCAGCTCCCGGTCTTGTTTTTGCTGACTGTATAGAGCGTCTCCATCTTTGGCTGCAAAGAATATAATCAACATGATTTCAGTACTGACCATCTGATCATGTCCACATGTAGAGTCCTCTCTTGTGTTCTTGGAAGAGGGTGTTTGTTATGACCAGTGCATTCTCTTGGCAAAACACTATAAGCCTTTGCCTTGCCTCATTTTATACTCCATGACCAAATTTGGCTGTTACTCCAGGTATCTCTTGACTTCCTAATTTTGCATTCCAGTCCCTTATAATGAAAAGGACATCTTTTTTAGGTGATAGTTCTAAAAGGTCATGTAGGTCTTCATAGAATGGCAACTTCAGTTTCTTCAGCATTACTGATTCGGCTTAGACCTGGATTACTGTGATATTGAATGGTTTGCCTTCATGTATGAGACAGTGCAAAGATATTATTAAAACACTTGTTCCACCTTTGAATTTGGTTCAGTTCAGTTCAGTCACTCAGTCATGCCTGACTCTCTGTGACTCCATGGACTGCAGCACACCAGGCTTCCCTGTCTATCACCAACTCCTAGAGCTTCCTCAAACTCATATCCATTGAGTCAGTGATGCCATCCAGCCATCTCATCCTCTGTCATCTCCTTCTCCTCCTGCCTTCAATCTTTCCCAGCATCAGGATCTTTTCTAAGGAGTCAGTTCTTCACACCAGTTGGCCAAGGTATTAGAGCTTCTATTTCAGCTCAGTCCTACCAATGACTATTCAAGATTGATTTCCTTGCCATCCAAGGGTCTCTGAAGAGTCTTCTCCAACACTACAGTTCAAAAGCATCAACTCTTCAGCACTTAGCTTTCTTTTAAATATGCTCAATTAATCGATAAGTTTCTCTTTCAGCCATGACACAATGCTTGCGGGATCTTAGTTCCTTGACCAGGGTTGAACCTAGGCCCGAGCAGCGAAAGTGCAGAATCCTAACCTCTGGACCACCAGGAAATTCCCTAATCTATAAATCTTCCTGCAAGTATATCACATATAAAGTGATCAGTTTATGTCACATTATGGAGACATAAATGCCAAAGGCAGAGTGATTCCTCACTCCTCAGAAGGAGTCTGAAAGCATTAAATATGGCATATGGTCAAGATGATGCTATCAAATGTATGAGATTAGCTATATTTTGAATCTCTAGGGAGGCTGGGCATTGAGGAGCACAAATTCACTCTTTCCAGATAGAAAGATTGCAGGAGATGAACTGACCCCACTCACCGGTCTGAGAGGACCTCACCCCATTGCCTTTCTCTGGGGGCACTTCCTCGTTGCTCCCCTGAGAGGCAGGAGGAGTTCCAGGCACTGGTACTTCTTCAGCATCATCATAATTTTCAGCAGGGACATCAGTCCTCTGATCTGGGGGTTCCAAGAGCAGACAAGGGAGTGTATGAAACTACAGTAAGTGGGTTGTTCTGGGGAATACCTAAGATACCTTCTGACCCAGAGTTTCTGAGTTTCTGAATAGAGGCACCAGTCATTCCTTGTTTCAAAAGACTTTTTTCTCTAAGACCATGTTTCATTTTGATGTGTCCATAAGCCAAAACATGATTTTACATAATTAATATTTTCTGATGGAAACTACATATCTCAAAGCAACTCTTCCACCCTTGAGCATTGCTAAAGGACTTTGACAAATTGCGCTATACAGATGTTATTTTTAAAAAACATTCTGTGCCTGTGGTGATTCTGGACACAGAGAGACCAGCCCCGACATGAGACATCACCGAACAGCCAGAGAAGGAGAAGGACGAACCCCATCTGGACACAAGGGATGCTTCTGGTCCCTCAAAGGAAAACTATTCCCCTTAAACCTCCTTTGAGGGAAACTCTCCTCCCCAAAGCCCAGCAGAGGCAGGTCCACCTCTATTTCCTGGAGCGGATCTGGAGTCACTGTTGTCCTCACCATCTCTGGTGTAATACGGCAGTTTAGTCAGTGAGAAATCTGACGGGAAGCCTCATGTGGAGACAAACATCACACAACACACAGAATGACCCACCCCACACCCACGGGACCTGTGTTAAGGCTGAGAAGGGGCAGGCCTGGCTCCTGCAGTGTAGACAGAGGCTGGGAGATCACGGGGCTCTGAGAGCCATTCTGCCTCTCTGGAGGAGCCGTCTCTGTGAGCCTGGGGCACACATGGGGTCTGCAGGTGCTGAGAAGATGTGCACAGCCAGGGGGTGGTGGCAACCAGAGATCCCAGCAGGGCAGACAGAGACACTCACCTGGGCTGCCCAGACCTTCCTTCTGTGTCAGAACGTAATCGAGCTCCTCATACACAGCTTCAGCAAGAGCATCTTCATAGCTAGATAAAGCTGAGAGATCACCCAGCAGGTCAGAGAAGCTTCCCCAGATACCCCAATCCAGCCAGCCCACTGTCATCTCCCTGATGCTCACACGGGGGTTGCCAGGACCTCAGCATCGTCTCCTACCCCGTGTACCATGTCAGCACCTTCTCCCCTCGTCTGACCCTGATTACAGCTCAGTGCCAACTCTGTTCTCACAGGCGAGGCCATGACTCATGAGAGCTCACACTCCAGTCCTAAGAACTTCTGTCTACTCAGCCCTTAGAGCTCAGCACGGAGCACATGGAGTCTGCAACTCAGAACAGTACCTGGCCCAGGTTCCCCTCCTCACACCTGCCCCATCTCCCGCCTCCACACAGCCTCCCTGGTCCACAGGTCCCCCTGCAGCCCACCTCTGCGCTCTGCTCTCCATCTGAGCAGCTGAGTCACCAGGATGACGAGGACCAGGAAGAGAAGGGACCCCAGGATGAGGCAGAGGACCCCAGGCAGGGAGAAGATGCCAGGGAGAGAATTTGAGGTTGTTCTGGTCCCTAAGGAGAACAGGAAAAAGGGCTGGAGATAGTCTTGGGCACAGAGAAATCTCCTGTGTCAGCATTTTCCGGAGCTCCAGACAATGGCGTCTCAGCCTCAGACAGTGTCAGGGCTCCCTCAGGTCTCGTCCTGAGACAAGTCAACTCCACTCTGGCCAGTATGGCCCCGAGGCAGAGCTGGGGATTGTCAGGGAGCTGCCCTGCCGAGACGGCCTCTGAGGACCCAGCTTATCTCCTCTCCTTGGGCTTCAGGAGACAGAGCATCAAACATCCAGGGACCTGCACCCCACAGATGAGGAGCAACACTCAAGGGCAGGTGGGAGTTCCTCAGATTCTCCAACATGGGAAGCAGACGTCGTTGGCCCCGGGCATGAGAACATTTGACCCTGGACATCAAGGCAGGTGATTGCCCCAGTGTAATGCCCTGGCTGCTCCCCAGCAGCCATGGCTCCTCAGACTCTTTCCTCTTCTGAGCTGTCAGAGAGCCCGTAGGACAGGTCCCCAGTATTTGAGTATTCTCCCCTGCCCATGGATGGATCACAGTACCTGCTGTAGTCGGGGGCAATGTTGTCCTTACACCTAAAGAGAAAAACAGTAGTGTGGGGAAGAATAATTGGCAAGAACGCAGGCAAATCTTTTCCTTCCTGAACCTGAAATCACCCCTCAGTCTCCACAACATCAGTGTCCAGTCCTCCCAGCTCCCCCATCCTAGATCAGAGCCCCAGCACCCGGGATGTCTGAACACAATCTCCTCACCATGCCCGGCCCAGCCCACTGCCCCCACACTGCCCCAGCTCACCTACATGGACCCCGAGCCCCTCACTCACCAGAGCACCTCACACCAGCGTCCTCCTCATGCTTGCAGTCGCTCTGCCCCCAGGGCTCCGCAGCACAGTCCCACAGGGAGGACTCCCAGCCCGCGCACCGCACCTCATCCAGCCAGATGCTCCCATTTCCAGGGCCGAATGTCGCAGCCCGCACGGCTTCCAGGGCCTGGCCACAGCCCAGCTGCTGACACACCACCTCGGCCTCTGCCAGGCTCCAGGAGTCATCGCACACGGTGCCCCAGGAGCCGCTGTGCCAGACCTCCACCCGCCCTGAGCACTCGCTGTCTCCTTCCCTGAGCCGGAGCTTCTCCCTGTCTGAAAAGGCAGCAGCCCCTCCTGTGACTGCCCTGGTGGGAGGAAGGAGCCCCTGGGAGCCACAGGGGAGAGGGGGCTGATATACCTGTGCAGGGGGCAGCAGTTGGACAGCTCTTGGGTCTTCTTCCTGCAAATGAAAGGTTGTTGTTGAATTACGACGCCGGGATTCTTGGCCCCCGGAGGAGAAGAATTCAATCCGGGGCCAAAGATGAGGCTTGATCGCTCAGAGCTTTTGTGTAATAACGTTTTATTAAAGTATAAAGGAGATAGAGAAAGCTTCTGCCATAGGAATCAGAAGGGGGCAGAAAGAATACCCCCTGCTAGTCTTTAGCTAGATGTCATATAGTCACCAGCAGTCTGTTAATGAAAGAAAGGAACGTCTCAAAACTTGGAATGCACCAGGCCCCTCACCCATAGGATGTATTTGGGGATAATCTTGGCTCCAAATGGTTCATCTTGGGCCATAAAAGGATTAACTTGAATCTTGAAGAAGGGCAGATCACCATACAAATAGTTTCATTTACATAGATTAGAGGAACAATATCGGAGTATAACGTACTGGTTTATCAAGTAGGTTCTGAGCCCAAAAGGCGGAACCGACTTGAAGACAGAGTTTGGGGTGTATGCATAGTACAGTAGCATAGCCTAAGATAAACATTTCCATAAGAAAAAGGCATTTGTTAACTTCAAGTGAAACCAGGTGGCATTATGACAACACAGAATTTTAAGAGAAATCTCCTTTTAAATTTGTATAGAGAAGGAAAAAATATCGCTACTTTGTTTCCTCCTGCCGCTTAAGAGAAATAAAAATGTCTGACACTTGCAGGCTATTTCCTCCATTTGCAGACCCCTGGCCTTCCTGCCTGTTACCCTCTCACAAACAACAGGGAAACAGTGGATCACGAACACCTGAGGGTGTTCCTGTCCCCACATAAGATTATCTAAGGTCCATGGTACCCCACTGTGGTACTCTTGCCTGGAAAATCCCATGGACGGAGGAGCCAGGTAGGTAGTCCATGGGGTCGCTAAGAGCCGGGCACACTGAGCGACTTCACTTTCGCTTTTCACTTTCATGCATTGGAGAACGAAATGGCAACCCACTCCAGTGTTCTTGCCTGGAGAATCCCAGAGGCGGAGGAGCCTAGTGTGCTGCTGTCTATGGGGTCGCACAGAGTCGGACACAACTGAAGCAACTTAGCAGCAGGAGCATGGCTCAGTGCAAATGACATGTGAAAATACAGGCTCATTATCTCCTGGGCTGAAACATTCACTGCATCTGATCACCAGCTGAAATTACCTTAAATATTTACTTGTTTATCAGTCTTCACACCCCACAGCAGATATAAACATGGACATCTACGAATATACACACACTCCTCTGAGAGAAAAGTCCATTAGAAGAAGGACCTTGTATATCTTATATGTGCCATGTTTCTGCTATTAGGACAGTGCCTGTACATTGTATGCACTCATTCAACAATATTTATGGAAAACCATTTCTAAATACCTAGATAGAGGCTTGATAAATATTTATTATGAATAAACAAATAAAATTCAGTGAAATAAAATTTTTTTAAATTCATACTAATCAGTGAAATAGTAATCCAAATATAAATTAAAGGTAACAGTCTATGATAATAGTTCATATTAAAATTAATCAGGCCAGAAGCACAGTCAATTTATATTCAAAATATCATGTACATATTTTAATGGAAAATTATTAGATAGATTATAAACTACTCTTACCTATTATTCAGTGTGACAGTGGGCAAGTGAAGACTACTGTTGTAAAAGGGAACCCTCTTTTCTAAATTTATTTTTAATTGGGAGATAATTGCTCCACAATGAAGTGTTGGTTACGTGTGTGTGTGTGTGTTAGTCGCTCAGTCATGTCCAACTCTTTGTGACCCTATGGACTGCAGCTCACCAGCCTCCTCTGTCCATAGGATTTTCCAGAAAAACATAGTGGAGTGGATTGCTATTCACTTCTCTACTGGATCTTCCCTACCCAGGGATCAAGCCCAGGTCTCCCACACTGCAGGCAGTTTCTTTGCTGTCTAAGCCACCAGAAAAGCCCATAGTGTTGGTTAGGAATCTCTTAAAAAGGAAGTATACAGGAAAGACTTAGTAGAATTCTGAGAAGATATATGGACACATATATGTACACACTGAGTAAGCCAGAAATTTTTGCAATAGTGAAAAAAAGCCTACTGAGAAAAATTTGTATTGAGAAGATGCAGAAATAATAAACAAAAGACAGAAAATATATATAAAAGAATTGAAGCTGACAGAAATAAATATAAATTCAAAAAACCAGAAGGGTAAATAGTACCTGTCATAAAGTATCAATATTTCTATATTCTTTACAGATCATCCTATCAAAACTCCTACCCACTATAAGCAGAGAACCTCTGAGAAAATGATGGCAGGACCTCTGTGAGCAGGTTGCTCATTTTCATGGTCAAAGACTTTACCACCTCTCAATTCACAGAGTTTAATTGTAGGAAAAACATCATCAATAAAAGGTTTCATAGTTTAATGCTTCTTTAGCCTTCAAATGAAAAAGACAAAGAGATGAGCAAAGAGAGGCAAGGAAGGGAATGAGCCTCTGCTTTTGAAGTATCTGATCCCACATTCTCTTAGCTATGGGTTTCAGGCAACATCCAGCATACCATTCAAGGTGTACCTGAATGGGGTATGTGTGTGTGTGTGTGTGTGTGGAGGGGGAGGGAAAGAGAAAGAGAAACAGAGAGAGAAATGTTGAAGGAATAAGGTGCTATGGTTTGACTATCTGTCGCCCTCGCCAACATTTATTTATTTCATTCAAAATTTATTGCTGAAATCTCAATTCCCAATGTAACAGTATTTAGTGGGGGAGCCTTCTCAGATTCTTCCAAAAACAGAAGAAAAGAACACTTCCAAATTCATTTTCTGAAGCCAACATTAGTCTAATACCAAAGCCAGATAAGGACACCATGAGAAAAGAAAATTACGGGCTAATACTCTGATAAATACAGGTGCAAAAATTGTCCACAAAACATTACAAAAATGAATTTGACAATACACTAAAAGAATCATACATGATGATCAAGTGATATTTGTTCCAAGGATACAAGGATAGTCCAACATTCACAAATTAATCAATGTGATACACCAAATAAATCCAATGAAGGTAAAAATCATATCCTCAAAGAATGCAGAAAAAGTGTTTGACAAATTCAACATCCACTTACAGTAAAAATTATTTTACAAAGTAGGTATAGAGGATTGCATCTCAACATAATTAAGGCCATATGAAAAGTACACAGCTAACATTATACTTGACTGTAAAAAACCGAAAGCTTTTCCTCTGAAATTAGACACAAGACAAAAATGTCTACTCTCACCACTTTTATTCAACTTAGTTTTGGTAGTCCTATCCAGATTCATCAGGCAGTAAAAAGAAAATCAAGATATCCAAATCTGAAAGGAAGAGGCAAAATTGACACTATCTGCAGATTGAAAAATGAAAGTGTTAGTCACTCAGTCGTGTCTGACTCTTTACAACCCCAAGGACTGCAGCCTGCCAGGCTCCTTGAAATGAGCCTTTCAGCATCAGTCCTTGAAATGAATATTCAGGGTTGATTTCCTTTAGGATTGATTGGTTTGATCTCCTTGCTGCCCAAAGGACTCTCAATGCAACTGTGGCATCCAAGAACCACAATTCAAAAGAATCAACTCTTTTTAGCTTCTTCTATAACCTGGCTCTCACGTCTAGAGAGGACTACTGGAAAAAATATAGCTTTGACCATATGGACCTTTGTCAGCAAAGTGATGTCTCTTTTTAATACCTTGTCTAGGTTTGTCACAGAGGAGCAAGCCTCTTAATTTCATGGCTGCAGTCACCGTCAGCAGTGATTTGGGAGTCCAAGAAAAGAAAATCTGTCACTGTTTCCACTTTCTTCCATTTTATTTGCCAAGAAGTGCTGATGATCTTAGTTTTTAGAATGTTGAATGTTGAGCTGTAAGCCAGCTTCTTCACTCTCCTCTTTAACCCTCAATGAGAGGCTCTTTAGTTCCTCTTTGCTTTCTGCCATTAGAGTGGTAGCATCTGTGTATCTGAGGTTGTTGATATTTCTCACAGCAATCTTGATTCCAGCTTTAATTCATCCAGCCTGGCATTTCCTATGATGTTCTCTGCATATAAGTTAAATAAACAGGGTGACAATATACAGCCTTGACGAACTCTTTTCCCTATGTAGAACCAGTCGGTTGTTTCACGTCCAGTTCCAACTGCTGCTTTTTGATCTGCATACAGGTTTCTCAGGAAGCAGGTAAGGTGCTCTGGTATTCTCATCTCTTTAAGAATTTTTCACAGTCGATCCACATGGTCAAAGGCTTTATGTAGTCAATGAAGCAGATGTTTTTCTGGAATTCTCTGGCTTACTCTATGATCCAACAAGTGTTGGCAATTTGATCTCTGGATTCTCTGCCTTTTCTAAACCCAGCTTGTACATCTCAGAAATTCTCAGTTCACTTACTGCTGAAGCCTAACTTGAAAGACTTTGAGCATAACCTTGCTAGCATGTGAAATGAGCACAATTGTGAGGCAGTTTGACCATTCATTGGCATTGCCCTTTGAGATTGAAATGAAAACTGACCTTCTCCAGTCCTGTGGCCACTGATGAATCTTCCAAACTTGCTGACGTATTGACTGCAGCACTTTAACAGTATTACCTTTTAGTATTTTATAGCAATATATATGAGTCAAACAATGTAAGTCTTCACTGATGAATGGATAAAGAAAATGTAATATAGACTTATATCCACCCATAAAAAAGAAGAAAATCTTGCCAGTTGCAACAACATGGATGGACCTTGAGTGCATTATGTTAAGTGAAACAAATCAGACAGAGAAAGAAAAATAGCATGTAATCTCATTTATATGTGTAATATTAAAACAAAAAGCAAGTTCAGAGATGCTGAGTAGTTGGTGGCTGCCAGAGGTGGGGGATTTGGTGCAGGCAAAGGTAATCAAAAGGTATAAATTTGAACTATAAAATTAATAGGTGAAGAGACACAACATACAGAATTGTGACTATAGTGAATTCTGTATTGTCTATTTGAAAGTTGGCAAGAAACTACATCTTAAAGATTCTCATCATGTAAGAAAAATATTTAACTATATATATGGATCCATATATATGGATCTACATATATATGGATCCATATATAGAGACATAACTAACTTACTGTAGTGATCATTTATCAGTATACACAAACATATAAGCATTATCTTGTACACAGCAAAAAATATAATGGTGTATTAATTATATTAATTAAAATTTTAAGAAAGCAAGTTTGGAACATGTAGATAAAATGAGCTCCATCCAAACTTCATTTTATGAACTCAACTTAAACCCATCACTTAGATTTTAAAATATAACATCCCACAGAATTGGGAAAGACACAGAAACAGACATAAGTCACCTGCACAGGAGATGTAGGCTTCCTCCTTTGGAGAGCATGAACTGAATTTCCACAGGCCAGAAGGACACTGCCAGAGGGAGGTATCAGTTTTCCGACACTGAATTAAATCTACCCACCGAGGTCTAGAACCTTCCCTGAGACCAACAGAGGTGTTGAGACTTCCACTGTCCCCACAGCCAAGCTGACTGCAGATGATGGACACGGTGACATCATCCATGGGGCTGCGGCAGACACTCCCCCAGGTCCCGTTGTAGAAAACTTCCAGCCACCCAGCACACTGCTGGTCCTCGCTCACCATCCTGAGGGCCAGGAACTCTGAGATCGAAAAGGAGGAGACAGGACACAGTGAGCACCCCACTCAGTGCTCTGGGTCTTCCTCTCTCCCCCAAATTGTGAACATTCATCTGTGACCCAGCTGAGGAAGCAAATCCATTAGATGACCAGAGTGAAACTTGTCTCCTCTTCACCTGACTTTGTCCATTTCTGACTGTCTTTCTAAATATTTCTACCACCATGATATAGTGGATATGAACTGAAAGGAAGACCATCCTGGACACCTGCAGGGAGAGGGAGCTGACTCCTGCTTCCTGACAAAACATCCAAGAGAGGGTATGAAAGGGATGTGATGTGAACAGTGTGGAGGCAGATAGAATAATGGACCCACAGATGTCTACATGGAAGCTGTGTCTGTGTTTCCTTATCTGGCAAAAGAGACTTTACATATGTGATTAAGGTATGGTCCTTGGGATGGTAAGAGTAATCTGAAATGTAGCAGATTAACCACCTGAACACAGTCTAATCACATTCTTAGACTCACTATCCTTTAAAGTGGAATCCTTTTCCTCATTCGGGTTAGAGGGAGATCTGAATATGGATAATTGTCAGAGAGGTGGAGCGTTGCTGGTCTGATGATGAACAGAAGGGGGTTATGAGTGAAGGAAGGCAGGCAGCTTCTACGAGCTGGAAAAGACAGGAAACAGATTCTGTCCCAGAGGATCAGAAGTGACGTGGCCCTACTGAAACTTTTATCACAGCCCAGTAAGATCCCTGCTGGACATCTAAGCTAGAGAAGTGTAAGAAAATAAATATGTTGTTTTAAACCACTAACAATGTAGCAATTTGTTAGAGAACAAACAAAAACTAGCACAGTGGCTTTAAGACTTCTCTACTCTATGTACCAGAAGGGTGAGCCCTGATTGCAAGAAAAACTGTGAGAAAAGGCTCTGCCGGGAAACACTACTGAGAAGAAAGCACCAGAATCTCAGCTGCTGCAGGAGGCAGTGAAAGCACCTCATCTTCCCCTCTGCTGGAAAGACAGGCTCCAAGGGAGGAAGCCTCCTTCTCTGGTCCTTTCAGCATCTCTCCCTCAGGGCTCAGGTCCCCATCCTCCAGGGCCCCACCCCTCCCCCAGCCTGTGGACAGTGTGGAGTGCTGACCTGAGCAGATGACCCCCGCGTCCTCCTTGTGTCTGCAGTCGTGCTGCCCCCAGCCCCGGGAAGGGCACCTCCACACCTGGGACTCATTTCCAGCACAGTTCAGGTCGTCCAGCCAGATGGGCCCTGATCCTGCCCCAAAGTGAGCAGACCCCGTGGCATTGAGGGCTTCTCCACAGCCCAGCTGCCTGCACACCACGCGGGCATCGTCCAGGTCCCAGCCGTCATCACAGATGGTGCCCCAGGAGCCCTGGTCAAAGATCTCCACTCTCCCGGCGCAGGGACCGCCCCCGTCCACCAGGCGGAGCTGCCTGCTGTCTGAGGAGAGAGAAATGGGACAATGGGGGGCTGACCTGGGGAATGAGAAGGGTCTTCTGTCCTGTGGGACCCTCACCTGAGCAGTAGGGGGCGCTCTCCTCTGAGGCCGCAGAGCCTGCTGGTTCAGACACAAAGTGGTCGCACTGGGGCAGCACCTGGGTCTGGTTTTCTGAAGAAACAGCGATGATTAGAAGGTTGGGAGGGTTAAAGAACAGGAAAGTCAGTTAAATTAAATAACTTTCAGGAGGGGAGGGAAGTTTGGGGGAAATGGATCCATGTATATGTATGGCCGAGTCCTTGGCTCTTCACCTGAACTTTATACCCCAATACAAAGCAGAAACAGTCTAGTGATGGGCAGCTGTGAGAATCCCTGCTGGAGCCAGCTTTGCCCTAAGCTAAATAGAAGAAGAGCCTTTCTGAAGGAGTGTAAGGAAATAAATATGTTGTTTTAAAACCACTAACAATGTAGCAACTTGTTATAAGAACAAACAAAACTAGCACAGTGGCTTGAAGACTTCTCTACTCTATGTACCAGAAGGGTTAGCCCTGATTTCAAGAAAAACTGTGAGAAAAGGCTCTGCCAGGAAACACTATTGAGAAGAAAGGACCAGAATCTCAGCTGCCTGCAGGAGGCAGTGGAAAGTACCTCGTCTTCACCTCTACTAGAAAGACAGGCTCCATGGGAGGAAGCCTCCTTCTCTGGTCCTTTCAGCATCTCTCCCTCAGGGCTCAGACCCCCGTCCTCCAGGGCCCCACCCTCCTCCAGCCTGTGGACAGTGAGTGTG